>NW_014562687.1:0-1712 GCF_001313825.1 Dinoponera quadriceps | reverse complement strand
CAATTGTAAGTTCATAGCATAGATATATGTCTTATTTATTAAAGTTACGCTTTATTTTTATATGAATATAAATAACTATATACCTTTAGTATTTTATGTAGTAAATTATATTTGTAGTGAATTATATTTCTATAATTAGTGTTTACAGTGACAAGATAATTGGAAATTCGTATTCATATTTTGAGATTGTTGTTTTATCAATTTATTATACACTTCCTGCAGATCTATAGTTATAAACATTATCAATGAGCCCGATGTAAATGATCCAGAAGCTGTAACAAGTACATCAACAGAGAATAATTCAAGCTCAGCTATAAATAATCTGTCAAAGCAAGTTATTGTAACAAAGAAGTTCAGTGTAATTATTTTCAGTGTAATTATTGTGAAGATGCAAATTTCTTGCCCGTCACTCAGGCGGTGGCCTGACCGAGGAGAAGTCGGGAGCTCGCACATTCTCTTCCGCGCGAATTGCGGCAAACTCCAACGTCTCAAAACTGTGGTATTCGTCCCGGCGAATACAGGCTCGATAGCGCGGCAACATATTTCTTCGGGCGATTTCGAGCTGTTCAGCGATTCGCCACTGGGGATCTAAACCATCGAGCAGGGTTTTTAATCGAGTTAGGTAGTCGACCGCACGTTCCTGCTCGCCTTGTATGTGTCGCTCGACTTCCCCCCGCAACGTACTCTGATAATCGAGTGCACCGAATCGCCGGCGGAAAGCGAGCTCGAATTCACGCCATTCGGACCAATGAGATTGTCGTTGTAAACGACCCGATTTCGATAATACAGCCTAGCTGTGCCCGTAAGACACAGCGGTAACCAATGAAATAATTCTTGATCCGTTGCCGAAGCTAAATTCCTACAGGCCTCGATATCCGTGAGAAATTCGTCGACGTCTTCCCCGCCATCTTCGCCCGAAAACTGTAAATCATATCGTCGCAACAGTTTATATACGGTGTCCGCGGGTGTCCCCGCGGCCATCTCATTGCGCCTTCCCGTTCTCGGAATATTTTCCCGACCGAGTTTCAATGTCCTTGGCGCGGTCGCCGCCGACGTCACCCTTGCCCAGGGGCCCTTTGCGCTGTTCGAAGGACCCGCGTCCTCCCCGGTCGAGGCTGCATTTGCTCCCGCGAAGAATTCGCCGGCAATCGTAGCGGGCGTGGGTTTCCGCTCCCCCGTCTCTTCCGTCTCATGCCGACGTAGGCGCTGTCGCAAGGTGGGCAAAATACCGTCGGTACTCAACTCTCGGGCGATGAGCTCATTCTGTAATTTTTCAACACACCTGGTGTATCTACCCACGCGTCTACTTCCCCTTCGTAAGCCATCCTATTCGTTAAAGTTCGACTTCTAACAACAACTGTTTCCTTGACGGCTAGCGCTAACACGCGCTTTAACGGCTCGTCAACTTGCAGCCTAACGACAACAATCATCNCTGTACACGTGCCACCGGGATATCTAAATTCGTAAGCGTTATTTTTTCCTCACTTATACGCTCCGAAGGCCAATTTAAACGCGCCCATAATATTATATGCTTTTCTTTTCCACGCGTTATTCTAACGCTAGCTTAATCTTTTCTTCTCGTGTTATTCGCGCGCGAGGTAAACACGCGGCGACAACAACAAGAACGCTGCGTCAGACCGAGCGTGCTACACGGCAACAGTTCCCCCTCTCACCTCCCTGGGCACGCGAAGCGGCAACAGTCCCGTGCGCGT
>NW_014562686.1:0-458 GCF_001313825.1 Dinoponera quadriceps | reverse complement strand
TTGCGTCTCTATCGACTGGATACAGAGCCGCAACCACTGCCCACGCAAAACACGCATTGTCTCTAAATTTAACGTTGACATACATTTTTCCCACCTCTTCGGCAGTTTATGAATGCCACGCCAAAAAAAACATTTTTTCTTTTAAAGCGAACCAGCTATTGAGCCGTTTTCGTACATTTTCATACGAATTGAAGCGTTGTTCAGAGAGAGCGTGTGCCATTGATGCGAATAAATGATAATCGGACGGAGCCAAGTCTGAAGAATAAGCCGCATGCGTTAGTATTTCCCAACTGAACGCCTCGATCGGTTCCCTGACCCGTTTTGCTGTGTTTGATGGGGCATTATCATGGAGCAAAATGACTTTTTGTTGCCTTTTTCCATATTCCGGTCATTTTTCACGCAACGCTCAATTTAAATCGATCATTTGCTGTTGGCAGAGATCATTGTTAACGGTTTCA
>NW_014562685.1:0-1104 GCF_001313825.1 Dinoponera quadriceps | reverse complement strand
GCCATTTTGATTCCGCCAGTTTGAATTTCTGAAATTTGATATCAGATTCGTAATCAGCATACTTGAAAACCCCTACGAACCCATTTTCATAATTTTTCATCGATTTATATTCTAGATATTCAATTTTACAACTAATTTGGCCTTTAATTGTTGTTATTAAATAAATAAACAATTAGCACCCATTTTCAAGAGGAGACATTTTTTATTTACGGTATGTAGAAGCGAATGCAAAAGGTTTCATCAAAAAATATGAATCGCGGAATTATTCCGAAGTTTAGGCCTTATTTAGTCTAATATGACTTCCCTATGTGCTCAACAGCTAGCATTGGTCAACAGACACGGCATGTTACTATTGCACGATAACGCTAGATCACATATTGCAAAACAAACTGTTCAAATCTCGCTGAGTGAACATTGAAGTTCTCCTTCACCCTCCCTATTCTCTAGACATCTCACCAACAGATTATCATCTTTTCAGGTATCTGGATGCGTTTTTGGCAGGCAAAAATTTCAATGAAGAAAGAAGTGTGAAAAATGCATTTAAGGGGTTTATCGATTCACGCTATCTAGATTTTTTTAGAAAGTGCATTGATGCACTTGGATCACGTTGGCAGAAATGTATTGAAGTAGGTGGAAGCTATTTTGATTAGTTATGTAAGTTTTAAATTTGAAAAATACAAGTTTCAACTTTATATTTATAAACGGCCATTTCATTTGCACCAACCTAATAATTTCTAATAAAAAGCTTTTTCTCGATATGAAAAGTTGGCATAACTTAAATTTTAGGAATTACTATTTAGTATTAGGTTGTTCGGAAAGTTCGTTCCAAATCTTTCGTAAGTTCAGAATGCAAAATTTTACCTAAATAGTAACTTTATCTTAGAACCAAATATGTGTTGCTTTATTCAATTACATTGGCCCATCTCTTGGGTAGCTACATGATATCCTTACTCCAAAATGAAAATTTCTTATTGGCAAAGAATTGATCGAGGTGAATTTTAAGAATTTTCGAAGAATCGAAATTCTTGTCCCAAAAAAATATATTTCAAAGAGAGAAGTAGGTAATAGTCAAATGGGGCAAGGTCAGAAAAATACGGAGAATTA
>NW_014562684.1:0-1931 GCF_001313825.1 Dinoponera quadriceps | reverse complement strand
AAGGACTCTTGGATCACGACTATGTAATGTTATACGCATGTTCAAGTTCATAAAGGGTTCGTATGTTCGCTGAGGCAGACAGACTCGAACTAACTTCATTACCGCGTTTGTCGCAAATATAGTTGGGAGAAGAGCGCTTATTGGTGGACTATTATTTCGTCCCTATGCGATAACGCGCCTATGTGCTTTCGGCGCTCTAGTCGTGGCGTCGACCACGGCTGGAGATCACAGGAGCCGGAACGTTCGAGTCACTTCGCGCATACCGCATGTTTTTAAGTATAAACGCGACGTTCGACTGCTATATCCACATATGTGTAGAAATATGAATCTGCTGTGCGTATATATGAGGGTGGATCAAATATTGTTGAAATACAACAGTTTAAGTGTGTTACGGGCGAGAGGAATTAAAGACATGTATGCGCAGGCGCGTGGCAGCACATACCGACGCCGCTAAATAGGTGCAATCACTTCCGTGTTTGGTCTCTAACGGTTTGCGTANATTACCACGTTCGTCGCGAATATAGTTGGGAGAAGTGCGCTTATTGGTGGACTATTATTTCGTCCCTATGCGATAACGCGCCTATGTGCTTTCGGCGCTCTAGTCGTGGCGTCGACCACGGCTGGAGATCACAGGAGCCGGAACGATCGAGTCACTTCGCGCATACCGCATATTTTTAAGTATAAACGCGACGTTTGACTGCTATATCTACATATGTGTAGAAATATGAATCTGCTGTGCGTATATATGAGGGTGGATCAAATATTGTTGGAATACAACAACAGTTTAAGTGTGTCACGCGCGAGAGGAATTAAAGACATGTATGCGCAGGCGCGTGGCAGCANACATATGTGTAGAAATATGAATTTGCTGTGCGTATATATGAGGGTGGATCAAATATTGTTGGAATACAACAACAGTTTAAGTGTGTCAGGCGCGAGAAGAATTAAAAACATGTATGCGCAGGCGCGTGGCAGCACATACCGACGCCGCTAAATAGGTGCAATCACTTCCGTCTTTGATCTCTAACGGTTTGCGTACGTTGTGCTAGTCACATAAAAAGACGTATTGTATTTCGATATTAATAAACACTGTGTTTAGTCGAAGGTCAGCATAGTTTAACTATTGTTCAGTTTGCTTTTGTATTCACATATTAAGTTGCAGCGATACTCCCGAAGTCTGCGGTGTATACAGCAACCAAATTAATATTTTAATAAATATAAACGAGCTTTTTTTAATTGCGCGCCCGTCGGCGGCGTGAGGCGTCTGCAACGTTTTGGAGAGTAGAGGGGAGTCATTTGGAAGGCAGTAATAACGTTGGCGCGCCACGTGCTTCTTACTCTCAGCAGCAATCACGATGAGCGAGAAAGAGGTACACCTCGCAGTTGCACAATGTGTTATTATTAAGTTTCTCATCAATAAAAATGTAAATGTTGCTGAAATTCAGAGCCGTTTACTTCCACAGTTTGGGGAAAGAACCATTTCATGGGCTCGGGTAAAGCGGTGGTGTAACGAATTTAACACTTTACCGACCGCTACCCTATTAATCAGCTTTTTGTCGCCAACGCCTACCGACCGATAGCCTAATAATCGCCTTTTTGTCGCCAACGATTACCGACCGATAGNGCTTTTTGTCATCATTTGTCAGAAATCATCAAATTTTATTGGAAGTATGGAATAATGGCAAAAGAAACGTCAATATGATCTCAACTATACATTCTGCACAATTAACGGAATCCAGAAACAGAAGTAAAAGATCAAACGGTCCCATACAGAAGCCTAATTCAATCGTAAATTATAACAAATATATGAAGGGTGTAGATGGCGCGGACCAATATCTATCGTATTATTGCATTTTTAGAAAAACAAAAAATGGACTAAACAAGTTGTAACGTTTTTTATCAACTGTGCATTTTTCAATTCATTTAAAGCA
>NW_014562683.1:0-3940 GCF_001313825.1 Dinoponera quadriceps | reverse complement strand
GATAACGCCAGGCCACACTCATCGATAGTGACTCGCCAGAAGCTCCGGGAGCTTGGTTGGGAGGTTCTTTTGCATCCACTTTATAGTACGGACCTGGCACCAAGTGATTACCACCTGTTCCTGTCTATGGCGAATTTTTTTGCTGGTGAAAAATTCGCCTCAAGAAAAGCTTGTGAAAATCGACTTTCCCAGTTTTTTGCCAATAGGGACAAGGGTTTCTATGAGAGAGGCATAATAAAATTACCTTCGAAATGGCAACAAGATATCGAACAAAACGGTGCATATTTGACCTAAATCGGATCATTGTAACTATGTTAAATAAAGCCTCCAATTTGATACAAAAATAATGGATTACTAGATCTTTACTAGACTTTTTACTAGACCTTATATATATATATATTTATATATATATATATTAGGTAAACCGAAAAGTAATCAAAATTTTTTCGATGTATTCATTCACAGTTAGTTTGTGTGGAGACATGGTCCAGTAAACACGTAAGTTTGGTTGCTACGGTCAAGCTTGGTTGTAAATTCTATTTTTTGGTTGAAAAATGTTTGTTCTAGTAAGGAGGAGATATGTCAAGGCCAACAATAGAAGAAGGACATTTACGTCATTGTATGCTATTTTTGTTCGATAAAGGATTGAAAGCAAACGAAGCAGTGAAAAAAATTAACGACACTTACGGCGATGTTCTAAAACTAAACAAGTGTCATGGATAGTTTAAAAAATTTAAAAATGAAAATAGGAGTCTCAAAGATGTTGAACGAAAGGGACGACCTCAAAAATAAGATGATGATATCCTGAGGGCGATGGTGGATTCAAATCCTTGTCAAACTATTAGGGAATTATCAAGATCGGCTGGCCATGGTCTACAGTTCAGGATCATCTTTATCGCATAGGAAAAGTGTATAGGCAAGGAATTTGGGTTCCTCATGGTTGACAGAGACAGAGAGCACTCGATCAACGGCGTACAATCTTTGCGTCTTTTTTGTCTCGATATGAAGCCGATCCGTTTTTGCGACGAATTGTAACTGAAGATGAGAAGTGGGTGCTATACAAAAATCCTGTACGAAAAGAATTATGGCTTTCTCCCAGAGAAGCACCTTTTCTGACACATAAACCATCACTAACAATAAAGAAGTTTCTTGTTGGTGTGTAGTGGGATTTTTCAGGAATCATATACTATGAATTGCTTGAACCTGGTCAGACCGTTACAGCGATAGTGTATTGTGAACAACTCGAGCGAATAAAGCAAAAGCTCTTAAAAAACGATCTGTTTTGGTCAATTACAAAAAAAGAATCATTCAACACGATAACGCAAGGCTTCATGCTGCAAAAATAACACAGGAAAAAATTAGGGAGCTTAGATTGGAACTTTTACCTTATCCACCTTATTCACCAGATCTCGCGCCGTCGGATAACCACCTTTTCAGATCGCTAGAGCATACATTAAAAGGTAAAAACTTTATTAATGTTGAAGAAGTGAAAACGCACTTGGAAAAGTTTTTCAATGCAAAATCGAAGGACTTTTTTAAAAAAGGAGTCGAACAACTGCCTATACGCTGGCAAAAGGCGTTAAAAAATGATGGAAATTATTTTGTTAATTAAAATGTAGGATTTCTTTAATAAATAAATGTTTCTTGCCAACAAAATAAATTTTGATTACTTTTCGGTTTACCTAACATATATAATGCAGTACATAAAATATTTCCGCGTAGCAAATATTAGGTTTTGCCGATTTCATACATAAAATTGTTTTTTCACGATAGAAACAGATACATATAGCCGAGCGACGATCCACAAAATATCCGAAAAAGTAAAGAGAATGGAGTCTAACAAAACCGATAGGAAACTGAAAGACGTTATTTTGTCATATTTACCTAAGTATATATGTCCGAAGTAAACTGTCGGGATCTTCGTGATACTCTGTCAGACATATTGTTGTTCTTTCGAAAAGATTGTAAAATTAAGAACCTTCGTAAATAACTCAAAAAGAAACAAATGTATTGAAATTGTGAATAGAAGGCAAAATCTTTAGCATTAAATGGATTAGGTAGCAGTTGTAGATCCAGACAAAAAATGTTGTTAGCTGATCATAGTCATTGCCGGACAATAAAGTCACAAAAGATGATGTAAGATCACAAGATGTCAGGAAAAAGGAAAATTTATAATATCCCAGTTTTTTTGTGTCAGAAGTCGGCAAACAATAGTATCACCCCCTTGAACTTGAATTACATTACACTTTCCCTTCCAAATGTTCATATTGTTTTAACACCCCCTACTGAAAAAGGCTGAGAGATACGACCGTCCTTTTCCATGTACGTCAATTGCCCGACAAAAAAAAACTAGCAAGCAGCGCCGTGTAAAGCAGTCGCTAGGTGCAGGGTTAGTAATAGATAGCAGTAAGAAGAACGCAAAATCAAGACAGTGTCGAGACAATCTTTTTCTTAATTTTTCTCATTTATTATAAAGAACTACATTTGATATATATCTTGATACGCTTAAACGCTTATCTTGAAATTAAATAAAAAATGTTAATATTAGGAGTTTACCTATGAAGTTGTCGTTATTGTGAGCTGTTAAGAAGATTACAGTCGGAGAGGCATTCACTATATCCTTTACTTGTAAGTTATGCGAAATAGCATTCATATTAATATTCATTATATACTTACATCATGCCAATGACAAATTTATAAAATTCCATTTCACGATGACTACATTTTCCATCATTTAGAGAATTAAACGTTATGTCTTTTAATATTGTATCTTCACCAATATTTTCCTTCACCAATTTATCACTATTAGTACGAAAAATAAATTATGTTATTGTTTAAATTAATTTTTCGGTCCTTTACCTTTTATGTTAGAATAATCAACAAATAGCCTCATTTCTAATTTCCAAAATTTAACTAAATTTTTTATATTCATTCATTTTTTCTTTTCAATTCCCTCGATCAATAGTTCTTATTCAACATTCATATGATCTTATCCCAAATAAAGAAATTAAGTTCTGTGAAGTAAATGTAAAGTAAATATGTATTCTGCAACAGTGAAAATTGACCCTTTCTCTCCTGGACTTAATTTGCCGATTTGCAAATATATTTAAGTCTCGTGAGTTCGTGAAATACGGTGATTGTGGTATATATCTCCTTCCAAGTTATAATATAAGCATAAATTAACGCAGCATGATACGAATTCTTCAATTATATCGATTTAATCTATTTCTTTTGTCTCTACATCAAGAATTATATGGAACTTCTGGAATAAATAGTTTGGTAAATAGGGACTTACGTTAATATTTTGCAAACAATTTTTTAATAACATTATATTTACGGATGAAGTAACATTTAAAAAACATAGTGAGATAAATTTAAAAAATGTATAGTTTGGTTTATCGATAATTCACATTGGCTTCACGAAATAGAGTATCAAATATAGTGGAGTGTTAATATTTAATGTGAAATTGTGAATAATAAAATAATTGGACCATGCTTTATAAATAGAACGTTGACGGGAGGAAGACTTTCATAAATTTTGAAAGAAATTCCTGGTTTACAGGAAGATTTACTTAAAAATTGCTGAAGTTATACTAATATGATCTAGAATACTGCTTATGCGAAAATATCAATACATGTTAAACAGAAATTTTNTAGTATTGGTTTATCGATAACTCACATTGGCTTCACGAAATAGAGTATCAAATATAGTGGAGTGTTAATATTTAATGTGAAATTGTGAATAATAAAATAATTGGACCATGCTTTATAAATAGAACGTTGACGGGAGGAAGACTTTCATAAATTTTGAAAGAAATTCCTGGTTTACAGGAAGATTTACTTAAAAATTGCTGAAGTTATACTAATATGATCTAGAATACTGCTTATGCGAAAATATCAATACATGTTAAACAGAAATTTTCCCGGTCGTTGGATTGAA
>NW_014562682.1:0-314 GCF_001313825.1 Dinoponera quadriceps | reverse complement strand
AAAAAAATAATAAAATTTTTTGCATTTTGTTTCTTTGTGAAATATTTTCACATCAATAAAGTTACTGAATCGATGCCTAACCACAACCAAAAATGCACAAAATATTTAAACTATAACTAGAAATTTTTTTGTTTTGCTTTGAATTAACCTAACCTCTTCAAGATATCAATATGTAAAAAAAATGAACGTTATTTGATAAATTATGAACATTATTAAAAAAATTCAAATCTCTAATGGTATAATTGTTCCGAAAATATATATACAAGGGTTTTTGAGGTCGCTGATCACGAATTTGAGGTTAGATTTTCAAAATT
>NW_014562681.1:0-606 GCF_001313825.1 Dinoponera quadriceps | reverse complement strand
TTTTTTATAATCTTTTTTCTTATTTTTCAAGTTCTGTTGCAGGTTGATGTCAAGCAGGAAGTGCAAAAGAAAATATTACAAATCTTACACGTTTTATTTGTCCTCATGCCACATTTTTATAATTCTTACAATTTTTTCTTGCTTTGTCAGTTACCATTTTATGTGATGCTTCTCTTTTGGTACCATTTGCAAGATAAAATTCAGCAANATCCTATTTTTTTTCGCTATTGGACATATTGTGAATTACAAGTGCATTTGTTATCGATGATTGGATTAGTCGAAGAAAAATTGACCAAGTCCATCTTTTTGCTTTTATGCATGGCATCAAATTACTACAATGTCTATCGTGTAGATCGACACTACCCATATATCTATTATACTGTGAGAATGCTGTAGGAAATGGTATATCATTTTTAGTTTTATCTTCTTTTGAATACCTTTTTGCTGTTGACATTGGAGTTACACCAGCCGCGTTGAAAGTATAGATACTGGTTTTGAGTCCATGACTGTGATATAATTCAAACCGCTTTTTTCTTCGTATTTGACTGAGAAGGTTTCTCTTTCTGTTTTTTTATCCAATTCGTTGTCGGTTTTCACTCTGTTTCT
>NW_014562680.1:975-1185 GCF_001313825.1 Dinoponera quadriceps | reverse complement strand
GTACTCGCACATCACCTCCTTCTTGCAAGAGTTGTAGCATGAGTTGCTTCAGAAGTGCAGCTTTCCTCGCGGGACCCTTTGACGCGTATATTAACTATAACCAAAGCCATACCTGGCGGACAGTCTCATAGCCTCGTATATGTTGTAGCTCAAATGGATGAATTAACAAAATAATCAGACCTTGCCTTCTTATCATTTCTTCTAAACGTA
>NW_014562680.1:389-760 GCF_001313825.1 Dinoponera quadriceps | reverse complement strand
GCGCGTGGCACACTTAACCACAATAATCGCGCTAGAATCTTGTCTAATATTTAGGCGGCCTGTGACCATAACCTGTTGAAAGTATTTGAGAACGTAACACTTTATTTGTATAAGAAAAGAATAGAGTGAGTTCCAAGGACGGATGGCTTAATATATTAGAGAGATTATTTGATCCGGATGAGTTGTAAAGAAAAACGTGTTTCGATGGCTACGTGAGATATGTGAGAGAGTTTGAAAACTCGTGATGGGTATCGATATTTGATACATTATCAAATCTTGATAAGCCATCAGCATTACTATGCAATAAAACTTTTCGATAACAAATTTCAAAATTATATTGCTGCAATCTTTCCATCCAACGCGCCAATTGA
>NW_014562680.1:0-243 GCF_001313825.1 Dinoponera quadriceps | reverse complement strand
ATAAGCAATGACCTTTTCTCGACCTTCCTGAATCTGAGATAGAACTGCACCGATACCAAAATTCGATGCGTCAGTATCAAGAATAAGTTCCCCATGCTCCAAGAGAAAAGACAATATCGAAGTAGCAATCAAAGATTGTTTTAATTTTTCAAAAGCTTCTTGACATAGAAAAGACCAAATAAATTTCGATTGACTTTCAGTAAGAACAAATAAAGGCTTTGCAATCAAAGAAAAACCTTTTAC
>NW_014562679.1:0-1031 GCF_001313825.1 Dinoponera quadriceps | reverse complement strand
TTAGATAAAGTTACTTGCATTTTGTGCACTTACCTGGTCGGTTCGTCAAAAAAGATAAAGGATAATCGGATGCGATCTAGTTTTATGTCTCGTTTAATTAATATGTTTTAAGCATCTTATATCTTTCCGATAAGTACAAAAGATATGTTAATGTCTATTTAATGTCTAATTCTCTCTGTAAGTGCGATTCTTCGTACATTAAACATTATCCTGCATTATATTATATAACAAAATACTTACATTAAGTCGTACATTTAACATTGGCGTACTTAAATGTATTTAAATGTACGCCAATGTTAAATGTACAACTTGATGTAAGTATTTTGTTATAAAAATAATTTAATGCAAGATAATGTTTACACTGTAACAAAAATGTTCTGAAGTATTTTCGGCAAGATTAACATTAATGTTACGGATATCGGAAATAACGCGATCAGCGATTAAATGTCGTTTACTCTCAAACCTTGTTTATTTTTTATTTTAAAAATATAGTCAAGTACTGAACGAAAAGCAATTGGCACAATTTAATGTTACGTATATAATGTTTTGCACGTTTCATTTATATTCGTTACATCAATGACCTTGCAAGTATCATAATCGGTAGATCAAAGGTTTACAACACTTTTTCGATGTGTTTCGCAATAGACTTGTTTTCAATCTTTTTCAGGAAATACGCTTCATCAAGAAGTAACGAGATGCGTCATAAAACTTTCCGAGAAAAATGTTGCAATCTTTAATCTGCAAACGCACANGCACAAAGAAGTGTTATTATGTGTAAAAAACCGCTTTAAGCTATTATTGTCTATTAGTTTAATTACTTATATAAGTAATAAGACTGCAGTATCGCTGGCCAATTTATTCACAGATAATTTACCTATAAGCGTTGTATGCGTGTACAGGTAAGCTTGTGTGTAACTGAAATGACTTTTGTTACAAAAATCTCAAAAATTATGTGAATTATGCTTCTATAGCAATTTTCATGATAATCAGATTTTTATAGTAACCAGCTATGATCAGATGTATTTATTGAA
>NW_014562678.1:0-608 GCF_001313825.1 Dinoponera quadriceps | reverse complement strand
CGCCAACTGGATTTGCTACTCGGTCGGTAAAACAGATCTAATTGAGCCAAAACCGGCTTTCTCATCTACTAATACATACATATTTATTTTCACACCCTGCACTTCAGCTCCGTCGGTAGATTCTCTTGTGGCAATTTGCTACGCTCTTTACTTTGTTGCGTCTAGACCGTTTTGCTAAGTATACACGCGTATGTATACACGTGTTCGACGAGAAAATTTGAGTTTTCGGTTTGTACCGACTTCAAAATGGAATCACTCGAGGACGGAAATAAGTNCTGAAGATACCGATCAACGGGGCGGGACGACGGTAGCCCTGGGAAATCGAGCGTGTTACGGACAACACTTTTTCGAGCTTATCGAGCTGGCCGAGTCGGCTTGTTATTTCTTCAATGCTTTTTCTTCCAGCCGACCTGCAAATAGCGGCTCGCTGTGTTCAACGTCGCTCTCTCTTTCGCAAAAGCGCACTCACAAATTGCTCTCGACATGAAAAAAGTTATTATCAAAAATTATGAAATTATTATATAAAAAAGGAGGAAGAGCATAACGAGCGATCTCCTCCTTACGTCTCCATAAAATCGCGATTTTCAACGCGGCTAAATAATTTTTTC
>NW_014562677.1:0-233 GCF_001313825.1 Dinoponera quadriceps | reverse complement strand
TTAAATGTTTCCAACTGTTCGCTTGATAAAGTTTCCATGGGGACATTTGTTGCCAAGACTAATTTTACGCGGTGCGCTAACTCTTCGAGTTGCTCGACAAGCCACGAGACGCAATCACTATCGCGACGGCTTTGAAAATACGATAATGATTTGTCATACGAGCAAATGTAATACAATGAAAATACAATGTAAATAATACGCTATGCTAAATACCGTATGATGCTGATACGCGT
>NW_014562676.1:0-425 GCF_001313825.1 Dinoponera quadriceps | reverse complement strand
AAAGAAGAAGAAGCGAGGAAGACAAAGCTGTTACTTGTCAGAGCCGTAGCGCGGCTTTAATGGCGACTCTTCAACGCCCTAACACAGCCGACGCTGTGATCAGAAAGACAAGCGCTTTCCAGTAATACTCTAAGATCCGTAACATATATCTTCGCCAAGTTCATTTTCGTTCCAACCCTCCAGCCCCGGTTAGTCTGTATTTATTAATATCCTTTCAATTATGCGCGAGCAGGAAGGACGCGTTCAAGCAACCGGAATTACTCGAGATCCTTTCAGCGAAAGGAATTGTACGCTCGAATATTATCGCAAAACTATGAGTTTCGCATAGTTTGTTCTTCGTTTAAATGGAAGATAAGGCAGAATGTGGGTATTAAGGTAGACCGTCTTAAGAAGAGGCTCATACTATACGATGATGACATTAAATT
>NW_014562675.1:0-584 GCF_001313825.1 Dinoponera quadriceps | reverse complement strand
GTACCGATGCGAGTCGCGCTGAACACCCGGACAGGGCGATTGCGAACGCTGGGTACCAGCGCGGCGGCGGGGCGGGCTTCGTCAGAGCGGAGCCCGGGCGGACGCCTCCACGCGGCTTTCCCCGGAAACATCGGGTCTGCACCACCCACTTTAAAACACAATAGAAATCGGGTAAACTATTATGACCACACGCACGACTTTATACATCGTGCGTGGAGAATTAAAAATTTGTCGGGTGGCACTTTACACCACCTGACAGATATCAGAATTACTCGTATGAGTATAATTGAAAAATGTTTGCCCNAAAAAAAAAAAAGAAAAGTGTAACGCGAAAACAGGAAAAGAGGGAAAATAAGTACAAACGTGTGTGAATTTAAAAGAACGTATTATATATAAAATAACAATGGGTGGTGTGGACGAGGTGGCTAAGATCCGCTTCCCCTCGCGGGGGACCCCGTTGCTGATTTTTCCAAGAGACAAGTACCTTGGCAGTGGGTAACAAAATAAATTTCCTTTTCTAATCACCTTTCCTTTACTACTCCCGCATTTTCCAACTTCCTTGCGCCTCACGGGGAGGCGAATAG
>NW_014562674.1:0-1771 GCF_001313825.1 Dinoponera quadriceps | reverse complement strand
GGAAAAAATTTTTTTTCACTATTCTACCAATTGAATAATGTTTTTAGTATCCTAAAGTGTACTTTAATAAAAAAAAAATTTTGATTTTTTGAAAATCCTAGACTGGCCTAACCCCTTAACATATCGGTATAGTGAGGAAAACATCGTTATATAATACAAAGAAAACAAAAATCACGCAGTGCAGGTATGTGTTTTGAGGGATGAAGTGGGGATTGGAAATTGGATTGAAATGATTAAAAGTCATGTTTAAATATGAAATGGAGACTTACGATTTAGATGAATCAATAGACTGACGAGGACGAATGAAGACGAAGACGAAGGCTGGACTAGACTATAGTTGTGGACTGCTGTTGAAGACTGAACTAAGACTGACTAACTAAGAACTGACACTAAGAACTGCAAATGTGACTGCGACTGTAACTCTAATTGTAACTATAACTTGAACTAAACTCGATTGTACTGTACTGAACTTGAACTGGTCTGGACTGAACTAAACTAGACTGAACTGTAATTGTAACTGCGACTGTGACTGTCACTGACTGCAAAAGAACTACTATTGTAACTGCGCTCGCGACAAAAAGGGTAAGGCTTATATAGGAAGGATTTCAGGGGTTGGTGGATGACGTCCACCAATAAGAAGAGGTTGCGTGGAAGACGGTTACTCTAGAAAATTTCTAGTATTGAAATAAATAATCTTAAGAATCTAATTNGGTGGATGACGTCCACCAATAAGAGGAGGTTGCGTGGAAGACGGTTACTCTGGAAAATTTCTAGTATTGAAATAGATAATCTTAAGAATCTAATCGCATATAAGGGCCTTTCTTCTACCGACTGTGTACAAAGGTAGATAGATCGCAGCCCCATCGGAAGCCTTATGACATATGTGGGCGGCGTGTACTCGTATCTTTTCATATACCGCTTGATCAAATCTGTTTGTTTTACAATCATAAGAGAAGGAATTCGTTGCTATCCAGTATGGACACATACGTGTCTAACGTAGTGGCGGCAAGATAACTTAGTTATATAAAAAAAAGGAATCTATCGTCCCCGGGGTACCCAGGATGTAAATAAACTACATATATTACATGAAGGCGGAATGAATGATAAACGCATTGGGAACCATACGGCACGTTTAGCGGCTGCCAATGTGATCTTATCTTTGTTACAGTAGCGCTTGCCCGAAGTCCGTCTGTTTCCCAATCATATAATTAAAAAAAGAAATTCGTAGTTTCCGAGACACCCAGGACGTAACACATTAATTGTCAGAAGCTTTTATATTCGTTTTACACATTTCATATTTCTTTTTTAATTTAAAATTTATTTTGGTACTTTTATTATCAGTTATCATTTATTACAACATCCATTATTTTATTTGACAATAAGCCTATTAAAAGATGAAAGATGTGAATTTTTTAAAATAAATCCATATAACTATTTACCATATCTCTCACAAGTAACTTATATACGAGGGTTGATCCAGAAATAAGGTTCCCAAAGAGCTGCAGCCGCACGGGAGGGTACGAGGCGAAATCCGGCAACACCGCTTCGCGCGGCGGTGAATGTTCCCCCATTCTCGATTCCCCAGGCCGCGCTTCGCTGCGCCGCTCATTCTTGGCTCAGCAGCCGTCCGAGATGGAGTTTCCCATTTTTGATCCCGCCAGTGCAAGATTCGTTCCGTAATTCGCCTATTGCACGCCAAAAGGACTCCACCCATCGATATTCATCGTCAGTTGACAGAAGTTTATGGCGGCAAGTGTATGTCCGTTCAACT
>NW_014562673.1:0-671 GCF_001313825.1 Dinoponera quadriceps | reverse complement strand
ATTACCGCGACGTTTTCGGACGCGCAACAATTCTGGTGGTAGCGGTGGGATCTGGCCTCCAGCAACAGCCTGCAATAGAAAAAAGAGAAGAACTCTGTGAAAAAAACAATCGCAAGTAACAGATTGATGTGCAGCAAATCTTGAGACGATTAAACAACGGGAACGGAAAACTACGTGGTAACCTAGAAGGAACGGACGTCGGAGCTACGACAACCTACACGGACCAACTNGGAGGCAACGGCGCAGCAAAGGCAGTAGAAACGACTTACCTCAACGCAGCGATCAGCGCCAGGCAACTCGACGCCGGACACATCAGTGTACCGATAACGAACCATGCGAGAACGAGACACCGCGACCCGTCGACATGCGTTCCGTCTTCCTAATGTAAGTCCTAATCTAATACACACAAGCGCACATACATACACACACACGCGCGAGACTGCCAAGCCGTCCGCGTGAATGTCTGAAGGTAGTAATATACAGCGTAATCCGTGCAAGAATCGATCCTGGCTGCACAGCGCACCTGCAGTGTATATACTGAGACAGCCAGCTGAACAAGTAATTCAGAATTTCGATAACTTAATAAATAACACCGCGCAAAGTGTACAAGAAAGAATACAAGACTCGCTAAATGTACTTGAAGATTCAAACGAAGAACAGCCCCCGATACA
>NW_014562672.1:0-350 GCF_001313825.1 Dinoponera quadriceps | reverse complement strand
CCCGCCGCTGCCGTCCGTCCCGACCGCCTCTGTCCCTCTCTCTCTCTCTCTCTGCTCTCGGCCTCGCTTTCAGGACGAAGGACGGATTAAATATTTTTCTCGGGAAAAGCGAGAAACCAGCCAGCCAGCCGGCGGAGAAGGACAGGCTAGCAACGCGATATCCCGCGAAGCGGCGCGGGCTATCAATAGAAACATTTTCCATCTGTGCGGAACGCGTCGCATAGTAGTGTGTGTTTTACGCCTCGTCCCCGTCTTTTTCCGTTACTTCTCGCGGGGCGTCTCTTCTGCTGCCCTCCTCCCTGACAGCCCCGTCTTCATCACTTTCAACCGTTCTACTCGGTTCCTCGGTT
>NW_014562671.1:0-1142 GCF_001313825.1 Dinoponera quadriceps | reverse complement strand
TTTGGAGGGGTTAAAAAAATGGCAGGAAAGTTGGGAGAAGTGAATCTTTTTAAAAGGGGACTATGTTGAAAAATAAAAACAAATTTTTTGAAAATATTGTGTCTTCATTTCTAACACGGGTACTTATTAAACCGCCCTCGTATTACTTAATAATATTGTTTTCTCTGATGAGGCAACATTTGAACTGAGTGGAAATGTAAATAGACACAATTGTCTCAGTATCTATACTGGAGTGACGTCACTGGAAAAGAGACAATCATACCAAATATCCACAAAAACTTAAAGTATGGGCTGGTATTCTTAATGGTAGAACACTTGGCCCTTTCTTCATTGAAGACAATTTGACAGCGCAGTCATGCCTGTCACACCTGAAAATTAAAGTTTATCCCACCAAGCCTCAAGATTTAGATGATATAACCCATTAACCACCAAGACGGTCGATTTTAGACTAAGTCTTTGTAGCGGAATTTCAGGTATTTAACAGAGAAGTAACTGGGTCTAAAGTGTGATTCTTTATGTTTTTGGGTGTGCTGAATCAGAATCCGGACTCAAAATCCAAAAATTTTGAGCACAAAATTAAATATGTCGGTTTTTATGCAAAAAATCGCAAAAAATTTGTCATTTTNAATGAAGTTTTAATCAACCATTGGTGCATAAATTTGTTGAAGCATAACAGGGAATGTTTACATTTACGCTTTTTTTGCCAAAATGGCGGCCAAAATGCAAAAAAGTCCTAAAAATCGAATTTTTTCTTTATTAATTTTTCCTTGTAAACTAGAGGTTTAAATACAAATTGTTTAAAGATAAAAAAAGTCTTAGAATTGATTGTAGAATACTCTTAAATTTTTTCAGATTTTTGGAGACATTTATTGAAAATTTTGATTTTCCGATTTTTCAAAGAATCAAAAATTATTTCCAAAAAATCTGAAAAAATTTGCGAATATTCTTCAATCAATTATATGACATTTTTATTCTTAGAAAGTTTTGATCAAACTCTATAATTTTCGAGAAAAAAATTAATAAACTTTTAACTGCATGTATTTTTAATTGTGGAGACATATTGCTGATATTATATCATAACGTTTAAATTTAATGTGCTTGTATTGTGAGTAAAATTCGTCAAACATTTTGAAAGTTTTTTT
>NW_014562670.1:0-1469 GCF_001313825.1 Dinoponera quadriceps | reverse complement strand
CCTAGCTTCTTCAAATGCACAACAAGATCTAAATTAGTGAAATAATTATAGAAATAAAGATGGAACTGAGATATTTTGCTCGCAGGTATTATACCGAAAAACGGTTGTAATAAGTTCATGACAACACGAGAATCTCATGCACATTTATTAAATTTATTTCCTGTTGTACTTTTTTTTTCCGCAGTATAGGTGAAAACCCAATACGAAACCATCAGAAGTGCAAAGACCCCAAAATTTTACACCAAATCGTATAGGTTTTCCTCGAATAAATTGTTTCAGTGCCGTTCTCGCATAAGATTTAGCCATTATTTCATCGATAGAAAGAGCAATTCTCCATATACCGAACTTCAGAATATTAGTTTGAAATAAATTGAGTAATGCACGAACACGCCAACCATAATCATTTGGATTGTGATCTGTAGCTTTTGAATATTTCAATTCTGATTTGATTTCTTCAAACTTATCGCGTGGCATTGCAGAAGCAACGACGTCACAAGATAAAAAGGGATCTGTTGACCAGTAGTCTCTCTGAGATTTCCTTTTGTTGAATGAAGTCAGAATGATTATTTCTACAAATGTATTCAAATCTTGTAAATTTAAATCAAAATTATTTTCTTTACAAGCGTCAATAACATACTGTTTCATTTCTATAGAAAAAAATATTTCAAAAAGTTCTACAGGCTTACTTTCTCGTATTTTCTTTTTTGTCGATTCCTTCAATAAAATTTCGTCTTCGATATCATCAAGATATTTTTTTTCCCCTTCCACCCAATTAAAAACATGGTTTCCCTCTAATTTGGTTTGATCTTCAGTATAAGTTTTACAAGCTTCTCTATAAGTTATATTCGCAATTTCATTATCCGAATTAGCATCAAAATCTGATGTATCAGAGCCAGAATCATCAGGATTTGGAACAGTGACTATTTCATCGTAAATATCGTTTGATGTATAGACTTCATACATTACATGGGAGGAAGCAGAATGCCTCTTACGCTTTTGCGACATGGTAATATAATATAATAACAATTATAAAATAATAACAACAATGATGATAAATGACTAAATTTTTCAAAAATCAAATTTTAAATAATTTCAATCAATTTATAAAAAAATATTGAATCAATGTATATTATCAGCACCTCTTATCCACCAATCGAATAAAATATATCACTTGACCTCAGACAGCAAAAACAATTACATCAATTCGACTACAATTATTTGAACACAAACTTACACGAGACTGGAAGGTAGTAAAACTGAGTTTATACATTAATTTTGTAAATTACTCTTTTGATAAGTATATTATTGCGTGAGGAATACACTTTAAAAAGGGCTAAACATACCATAGTAATAATAGCTGTTCTTTATTCTGAAAAATATTCAACATTTTTGTGATGTAAAACTAAAATAATGTTTTTTCTCCTCAAATTTTTTCAGAATTTTTTGAGATATTTTTGGAAAATTGGATT
>NW_014562669.1:1291-1559 GCF_001313825.1 Dinoponera quadriceps | reverse complement strand
CACAACCGCGTCCGCCCGCCCGCGAATCTGTCTACCGCAAATCCCGAAAGTAGGATAACTCGTCAAAACATATCGCGTCGAAATATCAACAACATGTTCAGACGCATCTATTGTCTCACGAAAAAGACCGTTTAAAGCACAGAGCTGACATTCGCTGCCATATTATTGGGTGAGTGCAAAAGTTCGTGCGGAGGTGCAATAGATGGCGTTAGAAGCGGCGTAAAGTTTTGTCATTAATACCGCCATCTCCGTAAGACATATTGTTGAT
>NW_014562669.1:422-1253 GCF_001313825.1 Dinoponera quadriceps | reverse complement strand
ACAAAAAAATTTGTGTAGATACGAACTGCTTCGAGAAAGATTACTTTCAAAATGAGTGTCGAAAAGGTGCATTTAGGGCATGTTATGCTTTACGAGTTTCGGAAAGGAATAAACGTTGCAGCAGCCGTAAAAAACATTCAAGAGATTTATCAAAATCAAGCACCAGCTAAACGAACAGTGGAAAAATGGTTTGCGAAATTTCGCCGCGGACAGTTTAACCTTGAAGACGAGCCACGCTCAGGTCGACTTTCAGACATTGATGACGATGTTGTGCAAACTTTAATTCAGAATACTCGGCGAATTTCAACGGAGAACGTTCCTACAGCACTTAACGTTGACCGATCAACCGCTTTTCGGCGTTTAAAAAAAATCGGTTTCGATTTGAAGCTCGATGTATAGGTGCCCCATTTGATGACGGAGAGGAACAAAATCCAGTGAGTTTCTGCTGCCGTTTTTTTATTGGGGCGGCTCAAACACGAGCCGTTTTTGGATCGATTAGTGACGGGCGATGAGAAATGCATCCTGTACAAAAATGTTCAGCGCAAACGCACGTGGAAACAGGCAGGTGAGCATGGTGAAGCAATGGCAAAAAACGGTTTACACCCGATAAAGGTGATGCTCTGTGTTTGATGGGATTGCAAGGGCATAATTTATTTTGAGTTTCTCCCCGCTGGTCAACCGATTGATTCGGACAAGTACTGTCGCCAATTAACCAATCTGAATCGAGAAATCAAACAGAAACGTCCGATTTTGTCAAATCGCAAGGGCGTAGCCTTTTACCACGACAACGCAAGACTACATGTTTTGAGACAGACACTGCGCAAAATGAAC
>NW_014562669.1:0-267 GCF_001313825.1 Dinoponera quadriceps | reverse complement strand
ATGTATAGGTGCCCCATTTGATGACGGAGAGGAACAAAATCCAGTGAGTTTCTGCTGCCGTTTTTTTATTGGGGCGGCTCAAACACGAGCCGTTTTTGGATCGATTAGTGACGGGCGATGAGAAATGCATCCTGTACAAAAATGTTCAGCGCAAACGCACGTGGAAACAGGCAGGTGAGCATGGTGAAGCAATGGCAAAAAACGGTTTACACCCGATAAAGGTGATGCTCTGTGTTTGATGGGATTGCAAGGGCATAATTTATTTTG
>NW_014562668.1:0-1599 GCF_001313825.1 Dinoponera quadriceps | reverse complement strand
CGGTTTTTGTTCCTCTTAATTCTTTAGGATTTATACCGGCATAAATAATAGCTTCGTAGGTGTTTTCAAGCAATATCTTGCACATAAGATCAGTGGCGTGTGCTTCAAAAGATGTCATATTGAAAAATTGCGCGTCGAACTTCTGTTTATGTGTTGCGAGCCACACGGTACATCCGTGATACGTGCGACATATTGTCGTTCGCGAGAGGCGACTGTCTGCGATTAGCTGACAACATCGTGTCGGCTGTTGCTAGGCACGCGCATTATTTTCCTTTTAATGTATTGATATTTTCGTGCTTTAGAAACGCGAGATTAAAGAGAAAGCGAAACATCATCGGGAGCTTCTGAACCCGATTCAGTACGTTTCTGCATAGCTTGTGACAGGACGTATTCGTGATCGTGCTACGCGTTGTCGATTGCTCGTCGTCAATCGCAATTTACCCATTGAAATACTTTTTTNGCGGTATTTACAAAGTTTACCGAGTGTTATTGAATTTGCGTTCACACTTTAAGTTCTTGTTAACGTTTCTGAAAGTGAGTGCGTTGCGGAACTCTCACGCGTGTGTTGTGCCCTTTCAAGGAAGCAATAAAATTGAAGACTCATTGTGTTATTATTAATGCGCCGTTGTGCTATTTTGAATTGAACTTTACGCTCACAAGAGACTCTTGTTCACGTGCGCACATTATGGTTAATATGTCCCGATCGAGCAAGAATATCGTAATGAACTGTTAAATTTCCGGACATTTACTTTATTATACTTAGTATATAATTGATTGAATTTTTCAAAAGAGACAGCAGAGGATTAATATTTTCTCTTTGGAATTTTGATGCGAATAGTGATTGTATATTACCATTATTCCATCGTCGACTATCATCGGAACCTAGGTCCATTTTGTTCAAAAGATTTTCTTGTAGTTGCTTTATATTATCAGAATTGGGAAACTGTCCTGAAATGAGAGGTCACTATTTCCTCCTCTGGAGGGACTTTGACATATAGATTGAACCATTTGCTGCTTTCCACACTGCAGGCTCGCTAAAATAATAATAACTTGATTTAAACTGGAAAGAGAAGGACTTTCAAATTTTTCCGGCAGGATGAGTATAACGGTCCAAATGATCATCAAATGAACTTGCAATTTTATTTTTCAGACAAATTTTGCACTTGAGAAATGTATTAAAAACTTATATCGGTAATAATTACGAATGCGAAAAAATTGTCCTTTTCCTAGCTTTCAAATTGTTAAAATAAAATTTGATAACCATTTCAATTATCCATTTTGTATCATTTTTTAATAACAGCAAGTACAAACCTCAGGTGAATGCTTTATCCTGTTAAATGGACTGTTATAACGTGAATGCTAACGAAACTTATCTATGGGCATTTATGTATGGATTTCGATATGATTAACATAATGCAAATCAAATTCGCATTTATATTTATTTAATTAATCGTCGTTTTATTATACAAATTTTCTTTGTTTTGCTAACTCAATTTCCTGTTATTTCTCATCCACATTCGTTTTTCCTCCCTCCCTCTCTCTCTCTCTCTCTCTCCCTCTCTCTAGTTTATTTTATTGTCGCTTATACTTCGCTGAAGT
>NW_014562667.1:0-1990 GCF_001313825.1 Dinoponera quadriceps | reverse complement strand
CAGCGGAGCATTGCACGAGAGAAGCTAGTGCATTCGCTCACAAACACCAATGCTACGGCCTACACAGCAGGACACGTGAGACGTATAAACCTACCATCATTAAAGAAATTTATTCACTATTTACAAGATACCTTACCAGTACGCTTGAAAGGAATACACATAATAAATACGTCACCAATAGTCGAAATGGCATACAATATAATAAAAACTTTCACAAGTGGAGAATTGATAAATATGGTAAAAAATAACTTTTCAACTTTTTAAAAAATTATTTCTCCCCGATAAAATTATCGTTCTAATTTGTTGCTGTTAGCGAGAATTGATGAAATGGCGCTACGTTCAGAATGTTTCAGGACCTATGGAGCAAACTTCAGGGAATAGTACGTCTAACTCATCAAGCGTATCAATTTTGTCGAGGAACTCGTGTCCTCCGATGCGTTCTTATTCGAACCACTTGTGAGGTAGGCAATTGGTCGTGCGAGACTATTGTGAATGACGTCTGACAATACTAGTTTATGTGTGTTGGTTATGTTTGTGCTTTATTTGTCCTTTTTTTAATTTCATTTATACATTTCATTACAGCAGGTGCTCAAAACGCCTGCCTCACGCTTAATTACATTTATTATTAATCTGTTTAGCTTTTAGTGTCTAAATAAAATTACGAAAAATACAACACAAAAATAAAAACAAAATCAAGAACTGATATTGTCAGACGTTACGCGCAATGCTATTGTGCGATCGGTTACCTACGTCACAGGCTGTCGAAACAAGATCAAACTGATGACAAGGTTTTACATCACACAACACAAAAAGTGAATATCAAGATGAGACTTACCATCCACTGATGTTTCCTCCATGGCTCTTGCGACAACCTATATACCAAGAAAATTAAATCAACGATATTAACGATTACATTAAATTGTTTTTAATTGGTTCCATATTAAATCAGTAATATTTGCTTATTAAAGTTTTCTAAGAAATGTTGTTGAATACACACACGGAAGATAAGCGATAATGAATAATGTCCTTTTACAGATACACTTCCACTCTTCACTGCAGAGCGCGAGCAAATACTTTAAATAGTAGTATTGCCTAACGAGTCTGGTGGGAAAGCTGGTCCAATACGAGAATTGATGGACGCGAATTATAAGAGGATCGAAAACTTCCGCGAATGGTTTTTGGAAGATGAAAAGAACAATCGCGTGAACGAGTCACTACGGATCGGTAAAAGCAAGACATCTGGTGATTTGTTCGGTGTGGATGGTAGTTTCAAACAAATAGAAATCGATTGATGAGATAAGCTTTTGAACAATTAAGGAAAATCACGACACAACAGTCAGTGTTTAAACAATGAATTTGTGTGATACGTAGGACGTTGTACATTATAAATAATATAATAGTTACAAAGCTAAAAATGTCGGCGCGTACGTTTACATTGTCAAATTGTCAAATTGTTTTATCAGTCCATAAAAATTTAATAATTATATTTGCACCAACAATCGCACTTGTCTCTTACAGACATTTTTTTATTTTCGTANCTTTTTCACAGCGATTTCAACGGATTGTTTAATATGCTTCGTCCTTTTCTAACAAATACTATGACATAACCGATAGCAGATAGTGACTTTTCGAAGCCTGATCCAATTTCATCTATTCTTACCTGATAATGCTTATAAGTAAATTAAAATGAGAGATTAAAATGGGATTGAAATCTCTTCCAATGGGAGTCTTATTGCTTTACCATCTCACTACCTAGACAACACAAATGCCCAAAATCGGGACATAGGATGTCCCGACATTTAGACGTCTTGAAGTTGTGTTTAAGATATGATATAAGACGTTTTTAAGATGTTTTCAAGACGTCTAAAAGACATCTTATATCCCAATTGTGAACATTGTGCTGTCTGGGTAGTTTCTATATAATCGCCACTGTTCTATATAAATCGCCATTGGACACAAAGTAAATTGTTTTTTATAAAATTAACGATTG
>NW_014562666.1:549-791 GCF_001313825.1 Dinoponera quadriceps | reverse complement strand
CGAGAATATAACCTATGGGTGAATCGACAGCGATTGAAGATACATCAATCGTTGAAACATCTGCGACCCACTGAAATTCAGCGTAAGACAGCGGTTGACACATTGCCCAACCGTACAGATTGTTTACGTCAAAGTACATCAAGTATGACGATGGTTTCGATGGATCGTAAGACTGCATGTACTTGTTATTGGCCTGTGCGTATCTACTGGAACATTGACTGAGACCGCCGCGTATACCACGT
>NW_014562666.1:0-475 GCF_001313825.1 Dinoponera quadriceps | reverse complement strand
GGATCTAATCCGTAACTTTTGATGCAACTATCCCGGAAATTTTCAAAAATATCGGCTAATAATAAGACATCAGTCTTCAGATATAAATCGCTGTATTCACCTAAGGTTTCAATAGAGAATCGTTGCCAGACGTTCGCAGCGTGCGCGTAATCGCTCTCTGATACCGTATTACCCGTCAATGAACTATAAAACGATTCTCGCGGTGGTAAACATGGGTCCTGCAGCTTGTCCGCGCAATCAAGGTATTCATATGAAAAAACACCCTTTCGCGTCATAATAAATCGAAATCGGATATATTTGAAAATGTGGACTGTAAAATTTTTAATTTTTCTTTGCCAAGAAAAGATGGTAATTTTTCGAGACTGGTATTTAAAAATTTGTATGAATCGATGAATCGTAACTGTATGCAATTTCGTGAATCAGATTTTTTTGCTTTATCTTGGACATGCTTCGTAAATGATATATATTTTTCTTT
>NW_014562665.1:0-3607 GCF_001313825.1 Dinoponera quadriceps | reverse complement strand
TGACTTTTACTCACAAACTCCGCATGCACTTTTGCACTCACTCAATACAAACCTCAGGTGAATGCTTCATCCTGTTAAAGGGACTGTTATAACGTGAATGCTAACGAAACATATCGATGGGCATTTATGTATGGATTTCGATATGATTAACATAACGCAAATCACATTTGTATTTATATTAATTTTATTAATCGTCCTTTTATTATATAAATTTTCTTTGTTTCACTGACTCCATTTCCTCTTATTTCTCATCTACATTTGTTCTCTCTCTCTCTCTCTCTCTCTCTCTCTCTCTCTCTCTCTCTCTCTCTCTTTCTAGTTTATTTTATTGTCGCTTACACTTCGCTGAAATAACATATAAAACACATAAGATAGTAAGAAAAGTGGGAATCAAATGTATAAAAGTGTGCATCAACTAAACTATTATACATGGTTTGTCAGGAAAGTAAAGTCAGTGATTTTTTTTGACGCGACTCACCGTCAGAGCGCGCTCGGATCGGTTGGGAATGGTAGAGGGGGAAGTCAGCTAACGAATGTTGAGTCACTCTGTCTTCTCCCGCCAGCCGCATAGTAAGGACATACGTTTCCGTGCAAGTCATTTTGTGACCTCGTGCAAGTAAAATTGCAGCGCTCGTTAGAACAAAGGATGGCGATCAAGTTTTGCGTTAAACTTGACCGCGGCGGCAAGACCGCGGTGGAAACTTTTCCAATTATCAAGACAGCATTTAAAGAAGATGCCCTGTCGGATCGGCAAGTGTTCCGGTGGCACAAGGTTTTTTCGGAAGGCCGGAAAGAGGTCGACGACGAAGCCCGCGTCGGATGGTCCATCACAAGTTTATACAACCTGGTACAACTATGAACGCTAAATTTTACGTCGGAGTGCTGAAGAGACTGAAACGCAGTATTCCACACGTCTGGCCTGACATCGCAAAGGACTGGAAGTTGCATCACGACAACGCGCCGGCCCACAGCTCCTTCCTCGTCACTAACTGGCCAAAGCAAGGGTGCCAACGATTCCCCAGCCTCCGTATAGTCCGGACGTCGCTCCCCCGACTTCTTTCTGTTTCCACGCCTGAAAGGACGCCTGAAAAGAAAGCATTTTGGGACTATTGAGGGGATCCAAGCAGCTTGCATCGCGGCTTTAAAGGACATTCCGGAGGAGAGGCCTATCGTGGCGAATTCGACGCCTGGAAAACTCGTTGCAGCCGATGTGTCAACGTAGGAGGAGCCTATTTTGAAGAATTTTGATGTGTTGTAACGAAAAGTTCAATAAATTTTTTTAATCGACATACTGACATTACTTTCCGGACAACCATGTTTATTATTTATAATGTGTAACAAAACAAGGAAATATAAATTGTCTTGTGAAATATGCGCTTTTCTATTATTTTTTTCAATTTTTATATCCAGAATTGCTTAAAAAATTAATTTATATTTAAGAAGCCATATAATTTTAATATAAAAGTTGACTTTAAAATATANTTCTATTATTTTTTTCAATTTTTATACGCAGAATAATTTAAAAAATTAATTTATATTTAAGAAGCCACATAATTTTACTATAAAAGTTGACTTTAAAATATTATAACTAAATTCCTGCCGCTGATTTTAAATGTTGCTTATAATTAGGTGTTAAGATATTTTAGACTAATTGTTATTTTATTAATAAGGTTGAGTAACATGCATACCAACAGCAATATGAGTTCGCTTCCTAACAATAATCATACTTTCAGTTCAAGTAAATATGAACAACAAAAAGGCACCATTTCATGTTTCATCATTTTGATCGTGGTAAAACCAGCTGAGGTAACTGGAATTATATGAGACCTATGGCGTCAATATTGTAGCAGGAAGGCCGAGATTAGTTTGCAAAATTAAAAAATGGAAACTCCGAATTGAACGATCGATCACGCGCTGAACGATCTGAGATAATTGAAGAGGAAGAATTACAAGTTTCAATACAAACGCAAAGATTGTGTAGAAAATCCCACTTCTTGATTAATACTCAGCACAAATACTCACTACTGACGCAACGGTTTTACAGAACACTTTGTTGTGTTTTATATCGCCGTTTCCAACTGTTGACATGTAATGAGAAGAATCCGAAAGAAAGGAAAGCAGAGAAAGCTTACTGACCTCATTAGTTTACTGTCAAGAATTATATACAACTTTTTGGCACTTATCTTGCACTATTGACAAGACAATGAAGGAAAAGTTTCTTGTAGCAAATCGTGACAGACAACGAATTATCGATTTACTATGATATTTTTCTATGATAATTCTAAGTAAAAAAATCGTGTGTGAATGATGAGCAACTGACGACTTCAACACAAAAACTTAACATAGCAAGAAGCTATTCTTCCGCATACGGTGAGATGAACATGGAGTACTTATTATGAGCTCCTTGTATTAGATCAAACGGTAACAATTGAACGTTACGTAATGTTTCAGTTCATTTCTTCAAGGTAAGGATCGACCTGAAACTGTTTCACGAAAAGTCGGATACAAATCCTCGAAACCAAGCGGTGCAAACTCGAAATCCACATCGAATATTTGTCTACACAGCGAACCAACTAGTATTTGCATTTACATAAAAATAACTTTTCCTACGTTACAATTTGCACTACCACTACTCTATGTTTTTCTTTATCCCTCTTCTCCATGTTCCTCTGTTTATCCGCATTCTCTCTCTCTCTCTCTCTCTCTCTCTCTCGCTTTCTCTCTTTTTCTCTCTGTCTCTCTCATTTTATTGTCGCTCATTGTAGAACTGCTGAATGATACATTATTGTAAATAATGAATATTGTAAATATGACAATTCCCTCATAAATATCGCATGAACATTAGAATTTGTTATCTGAAACATACGCAATTCTCTTTTTTCTGCGCCTTGCTTTTCTGCTTTCCACGTTAACACTTGTCTCCGAATCGATTTTTTTATATTATGGACGTTTATGTTATTTGTAATATTTGGAGCGTTGCCCTCCTTTAAAATAATCAAATGTATATATCAAATCTAGAACTATCTTTACAGATAATGACTGCAATTGGATTTATTGAAAAAGAGCCGAGAATTCATTTTTATACCTAATAGTTATTAGTACTGGGTAAATATTCGGGTAACTTGAGAAATTCTCAAGTTCCCAGATTTTTTAGGTTACTTCGATTTGCATATGAAAATTAATAAAACATATGTACATAAGTGTGTGTATTGTGTGTTTAGCTGACGCATTTCTGCCTATACCTAACTTGCGTAAATTTTTCGTATGATTTTAAGACTCCTGTTCCCAGTTTCCAAATAAGTTCCCAGATATTTTAAGTGACGAATTACTCAACCATTGTCGACGCAACCGTCGTATTTTCTGAACCCTGCCATTGTTTTTTTAATACATCAGTTTAATCAACTGGAAGTTGCTATTTGTTAACTAAAATAACCAGATAAATTGATCCATGAATTTGTGCTTACGACAAAACTTATAAAAAACGTTCAAACGTAAAATTTGTGGAGCCTCTTTTTCATTGTACATCGAAACAAAAATTCCTAAATAAAATATGAGTCCATTATTTTATTATTATTTATTACACACACACATTATTTTATTATTATTT
>NW_014562664.1:376-608 GCF_001313825.1 Dinoponera quadriceps | reverse complement strand
AGGTTTGCGTTCACAGGTTTCACAGTAGAAAACTGTTTGTTTTCTTATCACATTACTTCCTTTTGTTGAACAAACAAGACACTTTTTCTTTTTCTCTTTCGACAACTGATTTATTAAATGGAGTTTCCCATCAAAACGTTGTTCCTTATCTGTTCCAAAAGGCATGCCATACATATTGTTATTTCAAAAGTTACTTACGAGCTGATTTACTAATAATTTGACAAAATTATAG
>NW_014562664.1:0-272 GCF_001313825.1 Dinoponera quadriceps | reverse complement strand
GTGTGTGTGTGTGTGTGTGTGTGTTCGCGGCAGTAACTTAAAATTTTCAACATACAGGAATTCAACCACAATTTGATAGGCTATGCTTTGGGAGATTCGTTGACAACTGATAATGCATCGCAACTGAATGTCGCTGAAAGCGGTGCTATGTCCGATGATATGCTTTATATGGCAAAAGAGTTGATCAGAAACGACCCTAGGATAGGTGTGGAGAAGCATTGGTAGGTTTGTTTGTATTCGACAGACTTAGTTATACGAGGTCTGTTCAAAAA
>NW_014562663.1:342-554 GCF_001313825.1 Dinoponera quadriceps | reverse complement strand
GCGACACGACGTTGACTTTAGCAGCGCGAACAATGACATTAGTCGTCAATCGCGCTAACATGTGCGGAATGGGTACCTGGTGACTATGTCTCTAAAAATATTTGCGTGCGAATGACTTGTTTGAAGAAACATTTTACGCGAAACACGTCAGCTTTCGTGACGATGCATGTCGCGAGATATTCGTCTCTCTGTCGCTGGTGCCCTTGCGAAGC
>NW_014562663.1:0-316 GCF_001313825.1 Dinoponera quadriceps | reverse complement strand
AGTATTGGCCGGTGGCATTGAGAAAAAGGAACGCGGAATATGTGTTGGAATAAACTTCAAAGAAACCATGTTACTAATGCGAGAATGAGGTTAAAAAATTATAGTAGCGTGTCCGTCCGATCCAATACTTCCCGAGTGTGGTCTTGCGAGTACGGGCTCAAGCGCGCTGTGTCCTTGAGATGTTTGCCGCTTCGCATGAGGGGACGATGAGGGGAAATACATATGTTGAAGTAAATTTATTTTGTTTCCTTAGTACAAATTTTAAAGAAACATATAACAAATGCAATAAATACTATAAAATATCCTGGTCACTGTC
>NW_014562662.1:0-1074 GCF_001313825.1 Dinoponera quadriceps | reverse complement strand
CAAAAAGAAAATAACTGCAATTAATTAATGGTAATATTTTTCGAATTTTAAATGTCATATTAATAATTTGGTATTTAAAGGAGCATCGAATTACAATTTTTTTTTTTGCAAAAAATTGATATCATTTTTAAGTGTAGTAGTTTACAATTCAAAAAAGTATTTTACTTGTTACTGAATTTTCATATTCTGATCAGCTTTTGGATAAGGTTCACTCCGAAGACTAGTGAAAATGGACAAACTCACTGATAGTGAAAGAATAACGTTCCTCATGATGAGAGGTTGGGGTCAGGTGCGGCGATCTTATAGGGCCGTAAGAGATCTTTTCAATGCTACATTTAGGGGTAATAGGACTCTAATTTCATTTTCAACAGTTCAAAAAACTATTAGAAAGTTTGAAAATACCGGCACTATTAGCGATCTTCCTAGATCAGGCAGACCAAGGTCAGCAGGTAATGAAGAGAAGTCTTTACATGTTTTGTAATCATCATTCACCGAAGATCCGCATACTTCAATTCGTAGAGCTGCTCAAGAGCACGAAATAAGTAAATTATCGGTTCACAACATACTACAGGGAGAGAATTTCCATCCATACAAAGTAACACTGATACACAAGTTAAATGAAGACAATTTCCATCGTCGCGTTGAATTTTGTGATGATATGATGACACGCATAGTTCAAAATCCTAACTTTCCATCAAATATAGTCTTCTCAGATGAAGCTACATTTCAACTTGACTCAAGCTTAAATAGGTATAATTGTAGANATTGGGCAGATGAAAACCCTCATTGGGCAAGAGAAGCCAAATCACAATATCCACAAAAATTAAATGTCTGGGCTGGAATACTAAATAATAGAATTATAGAACCATTTTTTTTTATGGCAACTTAAATGCCCAAAACTATGAAGCTATGCTGTGGAATCAAATAGTTCCTGCAATAAGAGAAATAGCTGGAGACAACTTTAATGACACATGGTATCAACAGGATGGCGTAGCAGCTCATTATGCACGAGACGTTTGCGCTTATTAGATACAGTATTTATTAATCGATGGATAGGACGAAGAGGCACAATTG
>NW_014562661.1:0-846 GCF_001313825.1 Dinoponera quadriceps | reverse complement strand
ATTTGGGCAAGCGCTGTTGTAAAAAGATACGATTACACGCCGCCAAATGTGTCGTGAGCTTTCCAACGCGTCTGCGATTTTACCCGCCTTCATACATAGTCGGTCGGACTCAGGCCCTTTAATGGGATTAGGTTCTTAGGATCGTTTATGATATCCAAATGATATTAGGAATTTTCCAGAGTATCCGTTTTCCAATCCTCTATGTACGTTTTCCACGCAATTGGGTGCTTTATGAACTGAAACAGAGAGACGTTGAAAGGCGATTTTTTACTTGCGAGCAGCTGATTCAAAGGCGACAAAGAAAGGGTTTTTTACATCGGATTGTGACTGGGGATGAGAAATGGATATTCCACGATAACCCCAAGAAGAAAAAATACTACGCTATGCCCGGTCAATTGTTGCCATCGACCTCAACATTAACATCAAAGCCGAATATTCATGGTTCGAAGGTCATGCTGTGTGTCTGGTGGAACCAAAAGGGTGTTGTATACTATGAGCTGCTACAACCTGGCGATTCCATTACGGGCCATCGGTATAGGGTACAATTGATTCGTTTGAGCCGTGCATTACGAGAAAAACGGCCGGAATACGAGCAAAGACATGACAAAGTTATTCTTCTGCATGATAACGCTCGGTCTCATGTCGCAAAAGTCGTAAAAAATTATTTGGAAACGCTCAAGTGGGATATTTAACCGCACCCGCCGTATTTGCGGGGCATTGCTCCTTCTGATTACTGGTTGTTCCGACGGATGCAGCACGATTTGGCGGGTTACCGGTTCACTTCTTTCGCAGAAATCGAAAATTGGCTCCTAACTTGAATTGCCTCAAAATACGAGACATTTTTTC
>NW_014562660.1:0-266 GCF_001313825.1 Dinoponera quadriceps | reverse complement strand
ATTGCGCATAACTTGCAGGTAATATTCCTTATTGACCGTTCTACCTTGTAGCAAGAACTCATGATGCACTACGCCCTTGCAATCGAAGAAAACTATAAGCAAAACCTTCACATTCGACCGAACTTGGCGCGCATTTTTCGGTCTTGGCTCGTGCGGCAGCTTCCATTGGGATGATTGAGCTTTGGTTTCCACGTCATAACCATAAATCCATGATTCGTCACCAGTTATGACCCTCTGGAGCAAATTTGGGTCGTCGCGGACAGAGT
>NW_014562659.1:0-474 GCF_001313825.1 Dinoponera quadriceps | reverse complement strand
ATGTACCGTTGCCATTTCACTTAATTTTCACCCTTCACTTTTCACACGCAGTCAGATATCTCAAATTTTCCGTCTCGCGGATCTCGGACGATCGTTTTCCGACGGCTTTGTTATTTACAGATTCCGGATTTTTTTTTTTTTTTTAATCCCGGACGAGCCCCCAAAATGTTACGCTCGCGCGGGGAAATAAAACGAAACAACGTTAACAAGAAAACAACTTCAGCTATATTTACTATTTACAAGGGAACACACGTAACTTGCAGACTTAAGCTCTCTCTTTCGTTAAAGACCGTCGCGCACGTCACGACGACTCAACGGCCCCAAAGAGAATCTTTCTAACCCGTTGTTTATTAGTCAACGCTGATCATCTGTTGTTTACGACTCGTTGCTAAGAGAATCTGCTGTAGGTTCAGGGCGCTAAAGGAGCGGGCATCAAGACACGGGCGTAACAATATATATAAAGTCTATGTTCAT
>NW_014562658.1:0-1027 GCF_001313825.1 Dinoponera quadriceps | reverse complement strand
GCTTCGGCCCCGCGACCTGAATTCGTCCAAAACAGGACTGGCAGCTCCGAGATGGGTTGAGTCGGAGGTGCGGTGGTTTGTATGGTCACGCAAGGATTAACGGTAAAAAAAAAACCAGCGAGTTCTGGTTTTGCACGCATTTATTCGGCCTTCACAACAACCAGGCAAAGTACAAAGCGTTCTATTGTAGCGCCTCACTCTGTACGAGGACGAATCAAATATAAACGGAATTATTTCTTTTTGTTTAATTGAAATATCATAAAAAAACTAACATACATATCTATTTTTCTACATAATCCCGGGAGTACGAAACACATTTTTCCCAACGGGTAAGCAATTTTTTAATTCCGCTATCATAAAATAAAAGCGGTTGTGACAGCAGCCAATCGCTCACGAAGGATTCGACAGAAGAATCGTTGTCAAATCTTTGTCCTACAAGTGCTTCTTTCAGTGGTACAGACAAATGATAATCGCAAGGCCATAGGTCCGGACTCTAGGGAGGATGTTCCATTATAGTCTAGACCAGTTCTTTAATTTTTTGACGAGTTAAAGCAACTGTATGGGGCCGGGTCATTGTCGTGAAGCAGGATAATATTTCGGATTGGAAATCCGCGTCTTCTCCGACGATATACGCGTTTTGCTTCGTCCAAAATTTGGCAGTAGTATACGGCGTTCACAGTACGACGTTCATGAAAAAATCCACGTGCAAAATACCTTTTAAGTAAAAAAATATAGTTGCAAAAACTTTTCAAGCTGAGAGCCGAGTTTTGGCTTTAACGAGTACGGATTCACTTTCCTTTTGCCATTCCATACTGGCTTCTTTAGATTCCGGGGTGTAGTGATACACCCAAATTTCGTCGCAAAAAACAATTCGGTGAAAAAAAGCTTCCCCGTCTGCCTGATAGCGTGTCAATAGCCATTCGCACACCTCCAAACGATGCCGTTTCTGATTTTCAGTGAGAGGACGAGGGACCCATTTGGCGCAAAATTTTCGAGACGCAAAGTCGTCAGTAATGATTGCCTGAGC
>NW_014562657.1:0-1622 GCF_001313825.1 Dinoponera quadriceps | reverse complement strand
CCCTGTATTGGCTTTGTTGGCCTTGGCCTTCTTCTTCTTCTTTTCCTTCTCCTTCCCCACGCCTCCAGACATCTGGACAGTGCCCTGTTTTTGCGATGGTGAGGGAAGAGGGGGTTTCTTAGGTCCCTTCGAGGGACCAGCAGCTGGTCCAGCCGGCGTGGCGGGCTTTGGGGAGGGTGGGGTGAAGCCGAGTTTCGCTAGCGCCCTGAGTATCAGGGCCTCCAGCATGGACTCTAGTTTCCCACACAAGACCCCCGCCGACATCTCTTCCAGGGGGGATGGGACCTGGGAGTGAGGTGGAATGGGAGGCTTTATACACGAGCTGATCCCCATAATTGGGGGCCGCATCACAGGCGGCCTCCCCTCCCTCCCGATCTCCTCCAGAATCTCAGCCCTCTTGCTTGGGGGCTCTTCAAGGGGGATGATACCCCTTTCGTCCGGTGTTGTCTCGGCAATTTCCATCGCCTCTCCCTCTGAGCTGTCCGTGTCCACAATAATTCTCGCGGGCTTTGCCCTGCGGGAGGAACGCTGCGGACGCGGCTCAGGGGAGGGAGCCGGGGACGTCCCAATGGACGCTGTTTTTGGCGTTTCAGCGGGTACAGGCAGAGGGGGAGCAGCCATGTTCTTTTCCCTCTCCTTTGCCAGGAGGGACCTTGTCTCCTCCAGCTCTTTCTGAAGTCTGTCCTGGTCCCTTCTGAGACTGTCCTCCTCAGTTCTTTNTCCCTCCCGATCTCCTCCAGAATCTCAGCCCTCTTGCTTGGGGGCTCTTCAAGGGGGATGATACCCCTTTCGTCCGGTGTTGTCTCGGCAATTTCCATCGCCTCTCCCTCTGAGCTGTCCGTGTCCACAATAATTCTCGCGGGCTTTGCCCTGCGGGAGGAACGCTGCGGACGCGGCTCAGGGGAGGGAGCCGGGGACGTCCCAATGGACGCTGTTTTTGGCGTTTCAGCGGGTACAGGCAGAGGGGGAGCAGCCATGTTCTTTTCCCTCTCCTTTGCCAGGAGGGACCTTGTCTCCTCCAGCTCTTTCTGAAGTCTGTCCTGGTCCCTTCTGAGACTGTCCTCCTCAGTTCTTTCGGCTCGTCCCCGCGATGGCTCGATTCACCTCCGGTGATGTCCTCCGCGTTAAGCGCTCTTTTGGACATCACCATGTTGGAGGCCATTAAAAATTCAACCCCATATCTCCTTTTGCACTGAACCTTTGAGGTTCCGTGATCTACCTGCCACTTTTTGCAGGAGCCATAGCTTTCTCATCACTTCTGCCGCGATCTCGGATGTTGGGTCGCTTTTCATCTCGGCATAGAGTTCGCGGGCGTTCTCGCACGCCTTCATCGCCCTAGCGCCCGAAGGCGGGATGGTCTGGTCGAGAATCTCTTCATCGATCACACTTGCCTTCATCTTCTTCTTCTCTCTCTCTCTTTTCTCGCTCTTCGCCCGCGTGAACTGTCCTGCATTTTTGGGGTTCTTCGCCTTTTTCCCTCTTGGGTCCTGATTGGGAATACCCTCCACCGCGATATCGAAAGCCAAAGTCTCGTCAGAATCATTGTCCGTCTCGGTTTCCCACTCTGATTCGACCTTTCTTTTGCCATCCGCGCTCGTCCTCGAGGATGAACGACTGGACGT
>NW_014562656.1:0-5953 GCF_001313825.1 Dinoponera quadriceps | reverse complement strand
AGCAGAGAAATCCTTACGCTTTTATTCCCTTCAGTGCCGGGCCGAGGTATAAAGAAACCTCTATGCGCCATAAAATTTTAGTAATGGCGTCACGCGAATAGTACTGAATATACTGTCACATCTGTCATTGTTGGACCCTTTTTTACGTAGGTCGTGCTTGGGACGAAAGTATGCAATGCTGGAAATGAAGATTTTACTGTCCACGATATTGAGGAAATATCGTATTACTTCTGACGTGGCATATCAAAATTTTCCTTTGCTAGCAGAGATTACTCTGAAAAGGGGCGACGGATTCAACATCAAGATCGAATCGCGTAAAACTTCATCTCACACAGGAGATACCATCTCCTCATAGGAATGAAAAAATCCAAATATGGCAATGTGTATAAGTGTGTGCGTGTGTATGTATATAAATGTAAGACTTGACAAGAAACCTATTTTTCATATTTAGAAATTTATTATTCATTTACATATATCAGACTATATGTTTCTTTCTGAGAATTTTTCTATTTTCCTTTCTAAATTGCGGTTGTATGATGCACATGTGGAACTATGGTATAAGTTGAAAATGTAAAGAAAATTGTAGATATAATAGTATTCTTTAGATCAGTTACATATAGCACGCTATCATTTAGGCTTTTGTGTCGATTATATATAATATTTAAGTACTAATATTTATATCTATATACATCTATGTTCATATACATACATTTATGTACATAATATATACATGTATGTAATTTCAAGGTAATAAAAGATAAAACAAATAATACTCTTGAGACTTCTCTTCTTTCTCGATGTGCGCTCTTTCCCGATACAAATTTCGTCTAATTCCTTAGCATGCCATACTGCGAATTACATCATTGTCATACAAACAACATTGTTCAGATTCGCTACTACTCGCCGATTACAGCAGGATCACCTGACATAAATGTCAAACGATTTGTGCACAGTTATGAGCAGATAGATTGTCCAATTCTCTAGACACGGTAATGTCGAAAATTTCGAATTTCGAATACGATTTCCGAATAATCATAACTGCTGATTATTCTGTGAATTGACAAAGATGTTCCAAAGCAGTAGTCACAATGCACAAAATTTTCAAAAAAGATGCATTTTATTCGAAATTTCTGACATCACTATGCCAAGGAAATGAGAAAACCTTTCCGTAAATGACTGTACGTGTGTAGAATTGGTAGTCAGAGAGGGAAAATATAATTTATAAATTATTTTAGGAATTGTACTTGTACGAAAACAACACAGCTGAAATTAATGAAATCAGATGACGTAAATTTTTCACTGGACGAATGGATGTCGGTGCATATTATCAATATGTTCCACGTCATATAATAATTGAGGAAGGAAATGAAAATCAGTTTTATAGTCTTTGATCTGAACCTTATAGAGTGTCAATATAACGGCCCGTGCGACATAATTCCGTTGCAACCAGCGAGTTTTTAAAACAACATAGGGTTTAATACAAAAACTATTTTCTAAACTCTCGGCAAAAAATGATTCTATCGCGGTATTTTCAATGTAATTTTTTGAATTTATTCAATTGTCCATTTGTATTGTCACAATAAATGAATCGTATACAAGGACCGTCAGGAAAAAAGAGAAAGACAGAACACATCGTACACATCGTAAACCAAAGAAGATCTATGATTGTGTTGAATTCTCACGTGATACGAGGAACGGTATAACTTTCCGTATTAACGTTGAAGATATATCTGTATGTCGAACACGGTGATAAGTTCGTAACAAACAGATAATTCGATCTTTATATCTCGTAATATGCATGTATTTATCTAGTGAAATCAATCATAATACTTTTACTTATTTAAATATTATTCTCACAGTTTCATCGATACGTGCTTATTCTAACGTTGCGACGGTCCGACTCGCCCGCGGTCGGTCGTCGAATGCGACATTCAAAGTTTAACGTCGCGTCGTGTCCCGGGTGAGCTCGTCAGATTGCCAGGTTCAGAGAGAGATGTAATCGTAGTTAGATGTGAAAACTAAATTAAATATATTCGTTCCTCATGATAATAACAGACAAGAAGGCCGAAATTAATAAAGATTCTGAAGTACAAATGCGCGTAAGACCAATCGGCGTGATTTGGTATTACGCTATTGTGAACAAACAAATTATATATTTGTATATATTTATTAGATTTATTAGATTCATGGATTATAAACAAAAAGGAACGCGGTAAGTACATACGCAGTATTTAGACGCGTTTTTGAATGTCGGTTTGCCTGTTTAGCTTCGATCGGCTTTTTATAGCTGCTGGCGATGCGGTTTTTACCGAGTTTTTCTGCCGACTTCTCTCGGTGCCATATCAGTCTTCAGCGGTAATTTCCAACATGGCTTTTTTATCGGCGGTTTCAATACGGCGCATATAATCACGAGTCAGCGCGCTTAATAATATCAACTTTGCAACCTATGCTCGCTCTTATCGAGATAATAAAGGAAAGATCCGTTATTTAAATAACCATAATCGAGCAGCTCGTGATATGTTTTCGCCTTTCAAGAAATTCTGCGTTCAACCAGTCGTCTAAACCGTCAGTCTTTCGGTTCATAGCATTTGGTAACATTTAACATGTTCTCCAATGCTTTCCATGCAGACATCGTTCGCTAATGCTATTCTCACACATTAAGCGAGTCTTTTAGGTATAATCTTATATATTAGAATTTGTCGGAAAAAACTAACTCGACCGCCTAATTAGAATTGAAAACTGGGAGCTGCCCGCGGTAATATTTCTGAACTCGTTCGGGTACCCGTCGCAATGGACGGCCATTCCCTCGCTTTCCAAGATCTCCGTCGCGAAATTACAGAAAAACTTCGCGGCCGCAGAAAATTCTCGGTCGTTGTAAATTTGGCGTTCCTCTTTCCTTTTGTCCCTTCATTTGATTCGTGAGTATTCTCATTTTGTTTCTGGTGTGAATCATTTATTAAAGTTATTTAGACATAACTTCAATTTGGAATTGAAACGAATTAAAGTATAGTTATTTAAATGTTAAACCGGTGTCTAAATTATTATCTCTCCCGTCACCTCTTCGACGTGTCCGCGGAATCCAGGAAGAATGTGTAAGAACCACGACGCTCTAATGCACAAACAAGCGATAAATTCTAGTCACTATTAGACAATTTAAAACTGAGCTGCCGAGGTGCCGCGCGAATGCCGGAGCGAAACCCGCAACCGATGCGGACGAGAATTGAGGTGACAACCTATAACGACTCATTGGCAAATAGACCGCAAAAACTAGTTGCGCGTAGAAAGAACCGGTCTATTTCCGCGTCAGTAGAAGTGCTTGGTAGTGGTACAATAAGCTTTGCCCCTATCGTTGTTAATCTTGATACATGTACGAAAAGATCCTAAAATATTATGGGTAAACATTCTCTGTTTGGGATGAAAAACCAAACAGAATTGAATACCATCCGAGCAGTAACAAATACGACAAATTTTAATATCGGATAAATAACGGGCATGATTAGGCAACATTCAAAATACATATATTTGTGTAATAATACGCCCAACATTAAAAACAGTAAGGAAGTATATGTAGTTAAATGTTGGTTCGCTTGCGGCATACCTATTCTCGCAAATTCCATGAAGATTATGACCGCGTAAAACAAGTATTTTGGCTGTACGTTCATACTATTGCAAAGACGGCCAATAAGACGTTTTTCAAGAAGACCAAATTTAAGACGATCGTTGATATGGGATCCAACTCTAAGTACCGCCTTTTAAGAGAAACATATGTTAAATTAGGTTACAATATCGATGAAGGTACGATTTGAAGAATATAATCATTCAATGAAATTGAGAAATTCAATATTTACGTGAGTAATTATTAGATGCGATTCTCCGCTACGTTACACGGGATATTGCATACACATCACTACGACGGATTGCCGCTGCAAGGGACATGTGAGAGAGTGCGCGCGATCAGCTTGATTTCGATCTTACTCGTTCGTACGTGCCATTGTAGCGGCAACTCGTAATAACATATATATTAATACAATATCCTGTGTGTTAGTTTCTCGATTAGCAACAACATCTTATTGTCGCTTTCTTCACTCAAACTACGTAAACTGCTCTACTTGTCATTGAGAAATACGTGGATCATGCCAAAGGGCGATTCGACAGGGCCAAACATCGCGGTACGTATGATCTAATTTTTTAATTTTTTATTTAATTTATGATATCAAGACTTTTAAGATGAAACAGGATTATATTGCGCGAGTGTTTACGTAATAGTGTCGATAATTTATAGATCCGTAACGTGCAAACTAGAACGATGAATTTCATTATTTTCCTCGATTGCAAAGTAACCTTGATTATAATTAATTTTTTACGGTGATATGCATTAGCATTCGATCGTTCAATATAAGAACTGACTACGCATGTAAGATAATGTATAAGTGCAATACTAAGAAAAATATCAGTCGTAATAAGTTTGTCTGTATTGTCGCAACGAGTCAGCTATATAAGAGTGGCGCAAAAGAAAAACACAGCACATATTATCCAATCCATCCAGTGTAAAAGTACCTGTGCGTAACGATGGACACTCTACTAATGGCGACATCATATCTACCGGATTTCAGATATACTCTGCTGGCAATAATCTTCACCACGTTGATCGCCTTACATTACTACATCGAGACCAGGCATGCTGAGCTCCTTTCATTGAAGTTATCACGTAAGTAAATGGTTCAACAACTAGAAACTCAATTAGAACCGAAAATCTCTATCGTCACATGTCCCACCTTATGCTTGAATCATAATCGTTCGTTGTAAATGAATGTGTTCAAATTACTGCCTATTTTCTTCCAGATCCACAACGTGTACCCATTATTGGACATGCATTACTCTATCGAGAATTTAATCCTGAAGATTTAATAATTACAGCCAGTAAATATTTCGCTAAATACGGTCCGGTAATGCCATTGCATTTAAAAACACAAGTTGATGTCTTCCTAACAGAGGCGCAAGAAATAAATATAATTTATGCAACTCTGAGCACATCGATAAACCCATGGAGTACAGGTAAATAAATCCAAGTCACTAATTGCCAGGCGGAACAGATAGTCAAAATATCGCGATAATGATAGAATATTGTTCGAAAAGTAAGTTTTATAGTAATGTTTTCATCATTTTTATGTCATTTTGACATCGTCATGATTTTTATTTCGTTTATAAGTTATTGGATCATTAATTAATATGAACTTATTTAATTTACAGCTTCTTCATATTGAAAAGCACCGGTATTACTCCCGAGTCTATTTACACCTAAATTCACACTCATCATATAGATTCCTTAAGCCGTGGCTCGGAGATAGTATATTAATCAATAACGGCGCCATATGGCTAAAATACAGCAAAACGATATTGGTCACGTTTTACATGCAAATATTAATGACATATGGGCCTGTATTTTATGAGAACACCCAGGATCTGGTGAGGTGACTTGGCGATGAAATCAACCAACTCAATCAATTGTTCATATACTCGAAATATTGCAAAATGCAACAGAAGACGATTGATACCGTTCAATCGCTGCTGAAGTTAATGATCCAAGAGAAAAAGAAGGACATCGAAGAAAAGTAGAAGAATAACATGCATAACATCGAGGTGGAGCATTCAACCAAGAACACGAAAGACGACATAAACACAAGAAATGCAACTTTCTGTTGCATTTTGCAATATTTCGAGAATTTGAACAATTGATCCCATTGTAAAAACGAGTTAAAGTGCCGTCTGTGCGATCTCGCCCAGTCTGACATTTAAATATAAATTAATATTATATAAATATTAAATAAGCTATTTCAAAACAACAACGTCAGAAACGCTGACTTCTTAACGGCCATTGCATAGTCAAATCCGATGTGTTGAACCTTCTCTCTGCTAACACCCAATGCTGTTTCCACTAGCATGTTAACAGCTA
>NW_014562655.1:0-266 GCF_001313825.1 Dinoponera quadriceps | reverse complement strand
CTTTCGATTCTACATCTGAAAACGTGAACTAATGCAAATTCACGTTTCGTCTTGAACCTTTTCGACCAAATACGATAGTTCCACGAGAAAAGATAAAAGAAATCAAACCTCGGGCGAAATTTGCGAGTTTGCGCGTAATTGGCGAAATAACGTGAATGTCGTTTGAATTTTGACTTTGCCTACGTTAAATCGTGAACGGATGCAAGCTGACGTGTGTGATTGAAATATTCATGTTTATTACGTTATTTCCATGCGGCAGCCTCGCA
>NW_014562654.1:0-928 GCF_001313825.1 Dinoponera quadriceps | reverse complement strand
AAAGACCAACGCTCGGCCGGGAAGGTTTTGGCCTCCGTTTTTTGGGATGTGCATGGCATAATCTTCATTGATTACCTGCAGAAGGGAAGAACAGTTACGGGAGAGTATTATGCAGCGTTATTGGACAAACTGAACGACGGAATAAAGAAAAAACGGCCCCATATGGCGAAGAAAACAGTTCTGTACCATCACGATAACGCACCATCACACACGTCCTTGAAAGCGATGGCCAAATTGGACCAATTACGATTCGAATTGGTTGCTCACTCGCCGCAATCTCCAGATTTGGCCCCCAGCGATTATTATCTGTTCCCAAACCTCAAGCGGTGGCTCCAGGGAAAGAGATTCACATCGAATGAAGAAGTCATCGCGGAAACCGAGGCGTATTTCGAAGGCTTGGACATTTCGTACTATAGAAAGGGCATAGAAATGTTGTAAAATCGCTATACCAAGTGTATCGCACTCGAAGGTAACTATGTTGAGGAATAAATANGCGGCCCGATCAGAAACTTTACTGTCACCCGAATATGGGTGACGTGGCAGTCAACGTGCTAATCCTTTCTCTCTCTGTTATGTGTATATATGTACGCTTATGCAGATATGTGTATGTTTCCTTCATATTACATAAGATAATTTGAAACCAATGTATGTGTGTGTGTATGTATGGACTAACCATTTGTATAACGTCGTCTAATTGTATGTGACACTAACATTAAACGAATGCAACGTTTTTTATGTCTCTCTGCATAGAATATTGAAATGTTTAAATATAGCCGAATATTTGCGTTTTTATTACATACATGTTAATATAACAATAAAATCTAAATAAATGTTAATTCAACATATATTAAGCTTTCGTGATATAATCAAAGAAATACAAAAATACGTCATAAGATGAGGTTGCTGGGGCGAATCAATTATTTAATAT
>NW_014562653.1:0-905 GCF_001313825.1 Dinoponera quadriceps | reverse complement strand
AATTCTATTGTATGTTTTATTAACGCCTTTGTGTCCTCCAATATTTGACAAATAATTTTCATTTATTTTTTCTTCACATTTTGTTAATTCTGGGGTTTGAATGGCACCTTGGCAAATTGTAATCGTGATATGTGTATCTTCAAAGTGCTTAATGATTTGTTTCAACATGTATGACCATGGGATGTCAGCATAAGATTTCGTTCTACGAATAGTGAGTGATTTTAAATTTAGTTCTTTGGTAACGTCTAATAGTGACTTTAAACAATTTTTTATGTTATCTGAATTTATCAACGTTCTATTGTCTGCTTTNGAACAGTTCTTTTGTAACGTCTAATAGTGACTTTAAACAATTTTTTATGTTATCAGAATTTATCAACGTTCTATTGTCTGCTTTGATTGGTAGTGCTATTAATCGTTTTGTTCCTATGCTCGTTACTTTTAATCTTTCAAGGTTGACATCTTCGTAAAGAGGTAGGGCATTAGTTTGCTGATACTCTTGGGTACTCATTATCTACTGGGTGGCCGTTTACTTTGATAAATATTACGTGATTGTCGCGGTGAGATATTAGGGGATCTCTCCTTTCTGTGAGTGTCAATAATGAATCTGTTCTCTCCGTTTCATTAGATTGTATTGCGATAAATACGCGATTTAAGTCAAACATTAATTCGTTACTATCTGAATCTATCGGAATCTGACGTGTCTAAAAAGGAATTTTCAACCATTTCCTCTTTTTCATTTATTACACGGATTTATCTCTCGTTATGTCTGTTGCGGGGGTTTCAAATGTGTCATTGTCAAAATGTCTGTTATTAATTGTGGCCCTGAGTATTGATCTCCTAATTTTCCCTTTCTTGGCTCACATAATAAAAATACTTCGTCGTTAATTTGAAATTCTTGAGAATTC
>NW_014562652.1:0-249 GCF_001313825.1 Dinoponera quadriceps | reverse complement strand
TTTTAGATTTATTTTTCACCAATCTTATCAAATAACAGATCGATGTTTTATGAAGATCATTTATACTCCGCTTAATTTTTGTCTCGATTGCTATTTGTTCAGTTTTCAACGTTTTAATATCCTCTTTCAATTGATCTTTCAATGTTTTATTATCCTCTTTCAACGTTTTAATATCCTCTTCCAATCGATATTTCAGCGTTTCAATGTTCTCTGCCACATACTTTGCGAACTGCTCTTTCCACTGTTTAA
>NW_014562651.1:0-9119 GCF_001313825.1 Dinoponera quadriceps | reverse complement strand
CGATAGGGCTTTCGCCCTTGAGACGGGCGCTCCGAGCCGCCACGTCACAAGTTATATATACTATCCGAAATGAAAGAAAAATATACTAAATGAAAAATGAATAATGTTAGTGTAGGATAGATTATGTTCACAGATAGATATTAAGATTTGGCAAATTTGCTGAAGCTGCGCCAGTTCCTTGTGCGTAGCGTATGTAAGCGCGAACGCTCTGTGCGCGCGAGTGGTGAGATGCGCCCACGTCGTTAGATGCGAAATTGCGTCCGCGATAATACGCACACACACACACACACACACATACAAGAGCTGTAAATTCGACCATGTAATTTGTATGCACTACACCTTGGGTAATGCTAATGCTGGCGATATTGCAACTTTCAAACTCAACAATTCGGAAAGTTAATTTGGAATAAAGGTGTGTTACTAGTGTTTTGAAAACGTCTCAAGTATAAGACGTCAGCAATAAGAATATATAACAAATAACAGGGGATTTCATTAAAAATTTTTATGTTGACCTTAATAACGCTTTTCAAGGTTAATCTAAGGCCAAACAATGATTAATGTCTGATAGCTTTTTGTAAACCCTGCAATTTTTTATGTAAACCTTTTTTGAATCCTTATTTTTGAAACAATTAGCCGTTCTGGAACTTTTGACAGTACGTGTGTACTATGGACTTACCTATAACTCTTAGAATAATCACAGCAACCTTCGCTGACGATACCGCCTCCGGCCATTATGCTAGGATTGTTTCAAAACTTCCACAATCAAACTTTAATAACTTGCAAAACTGACTAAGAAAATGGCGAATTAGAGTCAACGAGTCTAAAAGCGCGTATGTGACTTTCAAGATTATATGCGACTTTCTAGAAAAGAAAATTGCCCACTTGTAACTATTAAAGGGTTGCATTAATTCGCGCCATTTCTTATGTGGAACATTTATTATTTTTATAAAATGTTACAATCACACATCAATCAAAGTAATTGCAATCGCTTTCGATTACATTTTGCCACTTTTTTTCGTAAAAGCAGAGTCCCTCATTGAAAGATTGGTTGTTTTTAGAGGCGATCCAATTATCGACTCATTTTCGAAGTTTGACGCAGTTAGAGAAGTGCCTGTCTTCTCTGGCGTGTGGCATGAAGCTGAACAGGTAAAAGTCGGAAGGAGCAAGATCAGAAAAATATGCTGAGTAATTGCTTAAAAACATTAGGATTATTTATTTGTACACCTAATATTTTTAGTATAACGTGTATAACATAAAATTTCATTTGGTTTATAAGATATCTTTAGAAAAATGAGCTTTATTATCTTTGAAAACAGATTTCTTTTAAAAATTAATTTTAACCCAAGGTACAGGGTACGCCACCAAAATCCGAAAAAAAACAATCAGATTAAACAAAATTGATTTCGTCAAAATGTAAAAATTAAAAAAATGTTTTTGTACATCATTAGTGGTATTCTTTTAGAGTTAAATTACTCTATATAACCCCCTTTTGCTTCGATGATTGCTTCGATTCTCGTCCTGAAGCGCTGGCACGCTTTTTGTAACGCGTCTTTGTCCATATTGATGAATGCCGCCTTGATTGCAGCCTGGAGAGATATCACGTTGAGATGTCCCGACTTGTTGGTCACTCGTTCAATTACACTCCACATCTAGTAGTCGAACGGATTTAAATTTGGACATTTCAGAGGACACAATTCCTTGGATTAATACATGTCCACATTATCCGACAGCCAATTTTGAACTTAGTGACTTGTGTGCGTCGGCGCGCCGTCCTGGAAGACAGGCCTTCCGGCGGTCACGGTGTATATGCACGGCTTCACTATCCTCGTCAATACGCGTAAATAAATCTCTTTTGCGACGGTTTTTTTCTTTTGAAAGAAATGTGGCGGCATGACGTGACCCTCACTAGAGACGTGAGCAGAAGCCGGAAACTATGTCCTAGCTATTACATTTAGTCGCAACATTATATACGGTCGATCTCGTGTACACGAAGAACCGGATAATTTTGGTCTGCGAATGCCCAGCGCAAAGCCCTTCGATTATCGTCGCTCTTTGGTAGTATTCCTTAATTGATCTTATCTGCTCGGACATTTTGAAGTTATGCATGTTTAATACAAACATCTTATCCGAATGTCAACAACGACTTACCGCCAAAGTCAAATGAGGTGGGAAATTCAAATTAAAATTTTTCTGGATTTTGGGAGCGGACCTTGTATAGCATATAGCTCTGAGGAACAGTCGCAACCTTCAACATCAAGATACTTCAACAGTTTCAATTTAAATTATTACGAATAATTACTAATGCTCCGTGGCACGTTGCAAATGATGCCATCCATTAAGTCCTCCAAATGCCTATCATCAAGGAGGAAATCGAAACACAGTATATCAGCTGTCAAGATCAACTGGCACGCCATCTTGACATTGTTGTGGATAACCTCATAAAAAGAATAGGAAGACGCAGACTCAAACGTAAAATTCCAGGTGGCTTAGTGGAGGAAATTTAAAACAATCATCAATATCCATTTGTCACAAATATTCATGTACATTGTAAATAATTATAAACATAACTAGGGACTAATAGAGACGTATCATTAGATATGCACCTTGCACGTATTTAACCCAATACGATTAATACTGAATGTCCCCCGATTGGACAGATTGTAATTTACTCTGGGTTGCTAAATACAAAAATAATAAAATAAAGCTTAGTGTATTATAATATACGCCAAATTAATTTCTACACATTTAATGAGTAAAAATAAAAAAAAAAAGATTGTATTGACTCAGCCTCAATCTAACGATCTCATATTGCTACTTGTTACTAGTCCTACGATTTTTATTGGTTTGACTATTCTACGCGGCGTTGCTTGTTAGGTTCCTCTTTGTTGGGCTCCTGACATACATTTCTGAAAGCATAAAAATTTTAACATTAAAAATTATTATTTAGAAGGCGCATTAGACAAAACTCTTGGAGAGATCCTATTTATTTTTTATATAGATTCACCACGTGCAAGAAAATCAAAGTCAGTGAGGCGCTGTGTCCTCTCCTTATTAATAACTACGAGAAAAGTAATGTTACGTCCTAGAGAGGAATACAACTGTTCTCGCGATCGCGAATCCCGAATGTATCTGCGTATCGCCAGTGAAGGTCAGTGACTAGAAGGGTTTCTATATTTTGAACCGCGAACGTACGTCGAGTGGTTCTAATTTCGATCAAGGTATTGAAACCCTTTAAAACGGCTGGGATAAGGGTTAAGAGAATTTTCATAAATAATGTAAAGTTAATTTAATTAAAACATAATTCAGAAGAGCGCCAGCGTGGCGTAATTGACAGCGCACTGGTCTGTTATACAGGAGTTCCCGGGTTCGCCTCTCGGTAGAACCAAATATTTTCATATGCTTGCGTATCCTCTCCGATGGACTGGCTATCTATCGAGAGTATCTCTGCCAAATAACCTCACGCAGATTGCCGTCCGGAATCGGCGTTAAAATTGTAGGTTCCATATAGTTATGTATAATCTGCTTGTGCACTACAATTATATGCATATGAAGATCGGACAACATCGAAAGACATTACATAACCGATATATATTGTTACACTCGCGCGGAGAAATAAAACGAGACACCGTTAAGTGGGAAACAACTTCAACTATATATTTGCTATTTACAAGAAAGCACGCCTAACTCGCAGACTCAAGCTCTATTTCTCTCGCGAAAAACCGAAATGCACGTTACGGCGACTCGACCACCCCAGAAAAAATCTCTCAAACCCGTTATTTATCGGTCAACGCTGATTGTCTGTTGTTGACGACTCGTTATCAAAAGAATCAACTATACGTTCAGAGCGCTAAAAGCGCGGACATCAAGACACGGGCATAACAATATATATACGATGGTGGATCAAATATAAATGAGGCTTTTTAATTGCGCGCCCGTCGGCGGAATGAGGTGTCTGCAACGTTTTGGACAGTGGAGGGGGGTCATGTGGGAGGCAGTAATAACGTTAGCGCGCCACGTGCTTCTTACTCTCAGTAGCAATCACGATGAGCGAGAAAAAGATACATCCCGCAGTTGCACAACATGTTATTATTAAGTTTCTCGTCAATGAAAATGTAAATGCTGCTGAAATTCGGCGCCGTTTAATCCCACAGTTTGGGGAAAGAACCCTTTCATGGGCTCGGTTGAAGCAGTAACGAATTTAAGAAAGAATGGGAGCGTGTCGAAAACATTGTCCACCCGCGCCGTCCTCAAACCAGCATCACAGCGCAGAACACCGAGGCTGTTAGAGAACTCATCAAAGGCGATCGACTTAACTATTCTTGAAATCTATCAGGAACTTCAATTCGAGCTGCCGATCGGACAGAAAGGCGCGAAGTGTGTTGCTTCTGCATGACAACGCCAGACCCCACACCGCAGCAGTAACACAACAAAAATGGGCCGATATACACTGGAATCCTAGAACATCCATCTACAACCCAGACCTGTCACCATGCGACTTCCATATGTTTGGGCCACTTAAGAAAGCCCTTGGTGGACAGCGCTTCACAACGAACGAAAATGTGCAGCAGTTCGTCCGCAATTGGCTTGATTCAAGTCCGCGAACTTTTTATGATACCGGGATTATAAAATTATAAAATCGTTGGAGGAAGTGTATAGATAAAATGGGGGACTACGTAGAAAAATAAGAAAAATATGCATTAGAATTGATTTTAAAAAATATGTGGTTTTTTTTGCAAGAGGGTCGTTAATATTTGATCCACCTTCGTATATATATAATTTATTAAAATCAAAAAGACAGGATAATCAACGAACTTTATAAAATCTATGATAATTTATAGGACTTGTTTTATACAATTTTGATATACATCTGCTCGCGCGTGCGTGTATATGCGTGCAGTTATGTGGAAGGCAATGACTAAGAGTAGGAGGAAACGGGATGATGGAGCTGGGACACGATGAAACTGATAATAGCTCCGGAGTTTACAAGGGTGACGGAGATTAAATATCAACAGGAGTCGCTATTAAAATACAATCAATATTCCCCAAGAGCTTAATCCCACAAGAGCGTGGCGTCGATATCTATAGCTCTGTAATCTACAGAAGAGAGAGGCTTCAAAAATGTGATAGAGGAGAGTGTCCTTTACTCCGCAATATAACACGCGTCGCAGTTATTTTTGAGATTCGACTCTGTATAGGCGATTTTCAAAATGAGTATAACGTATGTGAAGCGTTACAAAGTAGTATTCTTATTTTCTAATTTCAAAGGTCTCCAAATGTCTTTCATAGCTGCTTCAAAATATATGAAAAAATCGACACAGTTCGTAAAAAAGTAGATAACATGATATAAAAACAATGTCACTGTTGACGATTTGCCGGGGCGCTATTAAGCACGAGTCTCAATATCGCAAAAGGATAGAGCAATTATTCGGATATTTGAACAGAATCCTTTGCTAACTTTGAGACAAGCTCAAACTAAACTAGCCAATAAGGATCGGTCTAAGGACTCTCAGAAGCCATTTGGCAGAAGCGTATAGCTTGTTTACAAAGTATAAGTATAAGTACAAAGTATAATAAGTGCGAAACCGTTGCTTAGTGAACAGTATATTAAAAAATAATTGAAATCTAGGCTTGATCAAATATTGACCGCGATTAGAATGAAGTTATATTTTGTGACAAATTTTGGATATGGGTACGTCTAAAATGTGTCTGCACGCCAATTGTTGACACGCACCGTTAAACATTCAGTAAAACTGTATATTCGGGTTGCCTTAATATTCGAGGTTTTAGAACATTAACCCTCTTCTCAAAAATCTTATTATACAGACCGTGATAACACTATTTTAGCGAGAGTTATTGAAGTCTGACAAGAAGTGATGTGGAATAAAAACAGCCAATTGGATACTTTATGAAGACAACGTTTCGAAAAATCGAAATTGTTTGTGCATTACATGGAATAAGAAAAATAATATAAAGTCCTTGGACTGGCTTGCACAATCACTAGTGAATTCAATTGAAAACGTTTGGGCTTGTGTAAAGAAGAGCTTCAGGGGGAACGTGTGTTCACTGCTAAACAATTATTATTACGTCTTCGAAAATTTTGGCGGTCAATTCCTACGGAGTATACTGAAAAATTAGTTGAAAAAATGTTCAAATGGTCTTAAGCAATATTCGACAATAATTGAGATGGAACAATGTATTAAGTAATTCCGTAACAACTTATAAATAATACTTTCTGACTTTAACAACTTTTTTTAATTATAATGATTTTGCTTGTAGATATGGATGCCACGTTTTTGTGGAAAAGATTGTATATTAGGTGTACAAATAAGTTCGGTGCATATACTTTTAGCGTCTTGTAACTCTGGTTAATAATAAATTTTTTCCCGCCCTATGGTGATTTGAAAATGTTAACTTTAAGCTTTAGCTAACACTAATAGTTGACGGTCTTGCCGACATCACCTCAGTGAACAGTAGTTATTGCGATGTCATCCGAAAAGGAGCATTTGAGGCATTGCATCTTTTTGCGTTCCAATTGAATAAAATGCTGCTCAGGTTACCGAAATAATTTGTTTCTTTGGATAAAGGTATTGCCACTTATAAAACTTGTAAATGTGGTTTCACAAGTATTGGAGTGGCGATTTTGATCTCACTGATCGAGAATGCCGTGGAATGCAGTAAAAGTTGAAGACGAGAAATTAGAACAGCTTTTGGACAAAAATCCTTATGAGACGTAACTGGAACTTGCTGCATAACTCGGTGTAATTTAACAAACTATTTACGTTTATTAAAAAAAGCGTGGAAGAATTTTAAGCACAGACCGTTGAATTCTTCTTGTGCTCAGCACCGAACACAAAGCGATACGCTATAACATGGCATTATCCCTGCTGTAACGATTTAATAGAAAGAACTTCCTTCATAAAATTGTAACTGGGAACAAAAAGTGATTATTGTATGACAATCCGAAAAGAAGAAAGTCGTGAGTTCATCCGGGTAAATTGTCAACATCTACTGTTAAACCAAATGTTCAAGCGACAAAGGTTTTGCTGTATATTTGGTGGAATTTGAAAGATTTTATTTATTATGGATTGCTTGAACTTAGTTGAAATTGTTATTTCTGGGCGTTATCAGCAGCAAATAATGAAATTGATTGACGTAATTGAGTAAAAAAGATCTTTTACCGGCAATGGAATTATTCAGGTGATTCTGCTGCACAACAACACTCGGTTACATAGATTACGAATGCAACTTTATAAGTCATTTCTTAGACGTTCAAGATAGAGACAAACTGATTTCTGCGGGGACTAGTTCCCAGTGACTAGTCGTAGTTCTTAAGAAAAAAAAACATCCCTCGGTTGGGCTGGTAAAGTATTCTTCATATAGTTTATTCTTCAGATATTGCCCCTTCAGATTACACAGGCCAATAGGGGTCAAGAAACTAAAACTCTAATATACTTTTCCGAAGGTTTTTCGCGCGCTGAATCTAAGTCTGGGCTCAGAATTTTTCTATCACGTCAAATTTTCGAAATATTCTAACATGCAAAAAACACCGTTTTTGCCAAATTTCGAGGTTATGTAGTATCGTGAATTTTTTTTCTGCAAAAATACACTTAGGGATCTTAAAGTGTCAGTTTTGCTCTTTCAAATGCCGTTGAGTTTGCTCAAATATCTTTTTTTTTCGCTGAGATATTGCATTTCAAAGTTGACGTGTTCGTGAATTTGCCTAATATCTGAAAACCCATTAAGTTAACATAGACGCGATACAGTCGATTAATTTTTTTATGAAGAAACACAAATTGTTTAAAAATCAATAAAAACGTAATTTTTACCAAATACAGTAAATCTGGGCTAATACACTGACATTCGACCCATGTAATCCATAGAAACCACCCCTACCAAACCATAAGCAAGATTACCCACCTAACCCTGGAAACAGCAAGTTTAGTCGCTTATTTCGTTCGAAATGAATCTTATTTTTCTTAAAATTGAATCTACATCCAAAGTAGGCTAACCTACCAAACTTTAACCCATCTAACTCTTACCTACCAACCCCCTAACCCCTAGAAGCCACCCCCACTAAATCACAAGCAGGCTAACAGACCTGACACTGGAAACAGCTAGTTTAGTCACTTATTTTGTTTGAAATAGTTGAGCCCTACACCATAAGCAAGCTAACCCACCTACTCCTTACCCACCTACCCCTTACCCACCTACCCCTAACCCACCTAACCCTTAGAAACCACCCCTATCGAACCACAAGCAAGCTAACCGACCTGCACCTGGGAACAGCGAGTTTTGTCACTAATTTCTTTTGAAATAAAGTTTTTTTTTAAATGAATCTAATTTTTCTTGAAATTGAATTGTACACACTAAGCGGGCTAATCCATGTACGCCAAATCACCTAATACTTAGAAACCTCTTCTATCAAACCGCAAGCGAGCTGATCAATNTTCATCACTTATTTTTTTTCTTCAAATAAATCGATTCAACAGCACAAGCAAGCTGACCCGTAGACCCATTGACCACTTTACCACTTTACCCCTCGAAACCAACTCTAAATCCAATAAGAAGAAATATAAACCTTAATTTTACAAACACAAAACTCTCAAACTCTAAACCAAGAAACCCAAATTACGGAAACCCTAAAACCATAAACCACAAACCCCAAACCCTTGCACCACAAAATTATAAACTCTAAACGTGAAAGAAATGCATTAAAAAGTACGAATCTTTTTCTGTAAAATCAATTTTTATCTGTCCGGATTTATCTGTCCCTTTTTTTTACCGAATAATCTAATTATTTTGCTATTTTGAATTTGATCTTCACCAATATTCCCAAATACAATGAACTCATTAATTTTCAAACTTAAGTAAAACCTTCTGTTTTGATCTTTTAAATATCGAATCTTAAACATTAAAAAAAACCTCTTTTTACTATTTTTTATTAATCCAGACCTTTAAAAGCAAACGTTTTAATTACTTAAATTTTCAAATTTGAAACGTTTATCTTAAAAAAATTGAATCATTAAAAATTTGAAACTTAATTAAACTCATAATACTTTAAATCCAAACGTTTTAATCAACACGAATTTAATTAAACGTAATCATACTCGTAGCTATTA
>NW_014562650.1:560-842 GCF_001313825.1 Dinoponera quadriceps | reverse complement strand
TATAGTATTACATATTGAACTGAATTATATTTTATGATGGTGCGTTGAGGAAAAATTAATTGATAAGAAATTATTATCTTTAAACTAATTGTTACTTTTTACTACCAGACATTTTATTTCATTTAATATTCAAGTAATGACAATTCAATTGCAGTGTAGCTGAAATTATACAAATAGTATGTACTTGATACAAATAAAGGAGAATATTTTTGTGAAATATTTACTGAAAACTATAATCTCACTAAAGGTGATTCTGATCTAACATTACCTTTCTGATATTTC
>NW_014562650.1:0-457 GCF_001313825.1 Dinoponera quadriceps | reverse complement strand
GAAATATAATCTTTGTTTCAAACATATAAACTTATTTGTAACGATGAAAATATTATGATATGTGGTATTACAAATTGAAGTACATTTTATGATGAAACGTCGAGAAAAAAAATTAATTGGTAAGAAGTTAATATCATTAAACAAGTTGTGACTTTTATTGCGTAATATCTTATTTACTATAATTTTCCAATAATGACAGATGATTTGCAACGAAGTTGAAATTACAATAATAGTATGTATTACATATAAATATAGATGAATATTTCTGTGAAACTTTTATTACAAACTGTAATCTTACTTAATATCATTCGATATTTCCAAGGGTTCTCCCAAGCCAGACATAACATCTTCTAACATCATATAAGTTACCTCTGGCGCAGCAGATTTGTTGTAACAATCAATTTCTTCACATTGAACATTCTATACAGTGCCTCTCCAATCCTCTCTCAGTAATTTT
>NW_014562649.1:0-463 GCF_001313825.1 Dinoponera quadriceps | reverse complement strand
CTCGGTCGAGAATCCGTTCACTGATAACTTCGAATGAGGCGACGCGTATTGAGGAATAAAGATTCAATAAAGATATCTAGTTTTTCTATTATTTTGTCCTAACCCGTTTCTTTCCGCTCCTAGAGTTCAGCCGCTCCACTGAAGTTTCGCCGCGTAAGGACGCGCCTCTGCGTCGTGCACGCGACGCACCAAACGGGAGACTCGCTCCCCGTCGGCGCACATCACTATCACAATCATGTAGTTGGAATCGTTTTCTCCGAGCGCCCGAACCATCCACTCGACGGTGCAGGCGCAATCGAGCGGTCACACAGCGACGAGCGATTGCACGCCAGACGACCATCGCAGCAAATCGCTCATTCCGCAAGCCAGCACGATTACCGACGCGTTATCGTTACTGCACCGTAGTTGCGCGCGGCACTTCCCAAAGTCGTGTCGACGAGCCTAAGAGTGTCGCCGCGCGACG
>NW_014562648.1:0-1381 GCF_001313825.1 Dinoponera quadriceps | reverse complement strand
CTCTTTGTGTTCGATCTTGTGTCCATTTCTTCTTTGATAATAAGCGTATCCGAACGGTAACATATATCCCTCACCCTTTACGCATCGCCGAATTATTAACTTCCTGTCAACTGTAGCACTGCTCACGATAAAATGCAATCTAGTTTCTACCTCTTATTTAATTATATATATTTTGGAATGAGGTCTTCGGTTTAAATCACGATTGATATTTCGGAAAGTGTTGCTAGATGATTCTCGGCCAGAAATGAAAAATAGTATCGATATCGAATCTATGTCAATTCTAGTTATGATAAGTGCGGTAAGATTCGTCATATTTCATAAATATGTTCAAATATTACAACTTAATGTAAGTATTTTGTTATGCGCAAGTTAACGAAAATCAACGGTTTCCAAATGTTTTAACATGCTCATAATAGTGTCCTTTATCTGAACTTTCCGAGATTCGAACGTAACGTAATACAATGCAGAAAATTAGAATAATATTTTACGTGTTTTCTTTTCCTATTCTAATGAAGTATCTGCACAAATCGTTTGAATTGTTCTATTTCTTCGATACAAAAATAAATAACAAAAATAAACAACAAGAATAAACAAGAATTGAACGAAAATTTAAATGATAATGCATTTTCAAAGCAGTATTACATAATTATAAATAAAACGAGGCTCCACCATTTGACAAACGACGATCATTTGTCGCTTGTTAAGCAGTGGAGATTTGATTTATCTATCATGACACTGCTTCAAAGAACGTGAATAAAGATTATACTTATTGGCGACTTGGAATATGGCTTTTTACAGTCAGCGTGCACAACACAGGCATATGTATGTGCAAAAAAAAATGTGGAAAAACCGAACTGCAAGGTTATAGAACGAGGAAAAAGAAGGCGACACGTGACCATCTAGACGTGTCGATAGATTGACCTGACGAGTTTTTGTCTTGCAATAGTTCATTCAGAGCACTGTCACACTTTTAAAAGCTATTAAAAGCAAATAAAACGAAGATCGATGTTCAATTTCTTTTTGTCTTCGCTAGCATATTGACAAATTATCATTTGTTTTGATCAACATATAACGTATTGTCAATTTATTACGTATTGTCAATTTATTCTTAATTATCCATTATTAGGTTATAAAATTAATCTGTTTGTCACTTATTAATAAATTATTATTAAATTACTTTGTTGCATATATTAACTATTGCATATTTAAAAACAATATTTGTACTTCAGAATGTTGCATTAACATACTGAGCAGTATGCCGGGTTACCGCTGCAAAAGCATTCATGAGAAAGTGAGAGCGTGCTACATTGACTCGGGTCTATTATTCAATATGTTAATGCAGTATCCTATACGTTGTCGGAATTTTCCAAAATAATACAGG
>NW_014562647.1:315-515 GCF_001313825.1 Dinoponera quadriceps | reverse complement strand
ATAAATTGAATTCCAATCCACAAGTAGACTGACTCACAAGCTCGTGCATCATCTTAGTTGTATTTATGATGTCAACGTTGTCAAAACAGATTTCTATCACGAGCTTATTGAGGTAGGTTTCGAACTGCTCAGTTGTTAGGATGTCTTTCATTTGGAAAACATTTAGTAAAAACCTTCATGTAGCAAGGTAGTTGTTATGG
>NW_014562647.1:0-223 GCF_001313825.1 Dinoponera quadriceps | reverse complement strand
GGCAACATTTAAAACTATTAATTCATCAAATCTGAAGTCACGAAATATCTTTCTTACGTTTGAACTTTAAGTTTTAATGAAAAGTCAAAATATTTTGGAAAATTTTTTTTTTAACCCAAAAATAAAGTGGGAACAATTTTTTTTACTCAAACTTGCACAAACATAAAAAAAAAATTTCGTCATTTTGGAACTCAATGGGTTAATTTTAAAATACAGATTTTCT
>NW_014562646.1:0-256 GCF_001313825.1 Dinoponera quadriceps | reverse complement strand
TAATTTTTATTTTAAACAATAAAAATTTTTTGTACATACAAAATTTTCATATAAATTTGTATTCCTAAAGTCTTTTTGTATTTGATTCGTAATTATTATCATATGTACGAAATGTTTCGTATATTAATTTTTTTTTTTATTAATCATTTTCTGTTTTTAAACAAACATAACTTCTAAAAAGGTTTTAATAACTAAAAGTTAGCACTAAAAAAAAAAGTAAAGATAATAATATTAATTTTGTACATCTTCAGACACA
>NW_014562645.1:0-451 GCF_001313825.1 Dinoponera quadriceps | reverse complement strand
TAGATTCACGGGAATTAGTGCTATAGCTGAACATGAGGCGCTCGGCTGTTGTGACAGGGGAGGTTCGTCAACTCATTGCCCAAAAGCGACTGGACGTCCTGCTCTTGTAGGAGCTGCATATCCGGAAGCAGGGCAGCGGGTACGCCTTCATCGGGCTAAGGACTGAAATAAGGGTGGCTGCTGTGTGCGCGCAACGTCCTTGGACCGCAGTAGTTGCTTGCAATCCCGAATTTCAGATAAAGTTTGTCTCGCGGCTCAGCACGACGCACTGCGCTTGTGCGGAAGTGCGAGCACTCGGCTTCTCCTTCTACGTCGCATCGTGCTATTTTCAGTTCAGCGATGAGATAGAGGAGCACATCAGGCACTTCGAAATGGTGCTTCGTTTACTGAGGGGGCAATGGATGTTAGTGGGAATAGACGCCAATGCGCGATCCCCTCTCTGGAGTGACTG
>NW_014562644.1:371-707 GCF_001313825.1 Dinoponera quadriceps | reverse complement strand
GCCAGTTTGCATCCGTTCACGATTTAACGTAAAGAATCTTAAGATTCACACGACATCCACGTTACTACGCCTATTACACCCAATCTTGCAAGTTTCGTCAGCTGATGGATTTTTCTTATCTTTTCTCATTGAACTAACGTGTTTAGTTGAAAATATTCAATCCGAAACGTGAATCTGCATTAGTTCACGTTTCCTGATGTAGAATCGAAAGAAACGCTCGCCGGCTGAAATCTTCGAGGCTACCGCATGGAAATAACGTAATAAAGCTGAAAATTACAATCACACTCGCCACCTTGCATCCCTTCACGATTTAACGTAAAGAAACGCAAGATTCAA
>NW_014562644.1:0-304 GCF_001313825.1 Dinoponera quadriceps | reverse complement strand
TCAAGCCGAAACGTGAATCTGCATTAGTTCACGTTTCCTGATGTAGAATCGAAAGAAACGCTCGCCGGCTGAAATCTGCGAGGCTACCGCATGGAAATAACGTAATAAAGCTGAAAATTACAATCACACTCGCCACCTTGCATCCCTTCACGATTTAACGTAAAGAAACGCAAGATTCACGACATTCACGTTACTTTGCCTATCACACGCAAACTCGCAAATTTCGCCCGTGGATTGGTTTCTTTTCAACTTTTTTCGTGGAACTATCGCATTTGGTCGAAAATATTCAAGCAGAAAAGAGAAT
>NW_014562643.1:0-1244 GCF_001313825.1 Dinoponera quadriceps | reverse complement strand
TTAAAGAAAAGATGGGACATAGAGTGGAACAAATGTTAATTGCGCTGTGTACTTATTCGTTGTTCAAAGTGTACTGGATTTCTAAGATCCCTAGGAGCGAGGGCTAACTCAAGTTGTCCTCTGCAACACATTTTAAAATTCTTTTAGAAAAACATTCAGATGCGGACTGATATGTTAAACGCATTCTCTCTTCAGAACCATTTATTTCAAAAATAATATTAATAAAATTAAATGTTATTTATCAATAACAAAAACGCAAGAAGCGGTATACATCATTTCCGGTTGGTTCAAGAGTGAACGCATGAATGATAACTCGATCGTGATTTTAATAACGACTGTGAGCGCGCTGCGTTACGAAAACATTTTTTCTTTTAAGGCTTTTTAAAAGATCGAGTGATGTCATCCACAACAGCTAAGGACATGAAAGACAAAATTCGTAGAGCCTGCATTGAAATAACATTAAAGATATTACCCGGCGTCCGAGAGTGTTTTTGTAAAATAATTTAAAATGTATTACAGATACGAGAGCTGTATGATAAGTACTTGTGTTTAACGACTGATAACGTCACTGACTCAAAGTCTGTATACCATCGTTTAACGCTATCTTCCGAATGACGCCAGTCAAAATTTCAAACAGATTTATCTAGTAGTTTAGTTCTGATAACTGTCGAAAGTAGACAAGTGAACGTTTGTTTGCAATCATAGAAAAAGAACAATATTGGTTAGTGATTCGATTCCTTTTTCTAGATAAGAAAATGTGAGGAAATCAAAGCGAAGTTGCATGCCGTTTATAAGGATCATGCATTTTTGATGATTATCATCAGATATTGGTTCAATAAATTCAAGCATGGTCGAACATCCGTTTTTGATAAAGAGCGCCCAGGTCGTCCGATTGAAGCGACTGCGGAGCATATGGTTAACAAAATTCATGATAACGTATTAGCTGACCTCTGGGTGAAGATTAGAGAGGTTGCTGACATTGTAAATACCTGAATTAAACACGTACAATGTATCCTATACGAAAAATTGGGCATGAGAAAGCTATCGGCGAGATGGTTGCCGCATTTGCTCACAGTGGAACAAAAACGGAATTACATGGCATTTTCGGAGCATTGTTTGGGCATGTTTAAGTGCAATCCAAAAGTGTTTCTGCGGTGTGAACGAAACATGGATCCATCATTACATGCCAGAAACGAAAGAATAGTCAAAATAGTGGACTTCATCCGGCGAACCTGTTCCAAAAA
>NW_014562642.1:0-1248 GCF_001313825.1 Dinoponera quadriceps | reverse complement strand
GGCTCCGCACTGGATTTACAGCAGCTCCGCATCGAGGGACACGACGTTTATTGCAACGTGGTTCACGACGTCATCAGGCCTTACTTCCCTTAGGCCCTCCGTAGGACGGCTTTCAGGGTGGTCCACGGCCTTTCTCATCCTAGCATAAGGGCCACAGTCAAACTCCTGGCCACGAAGTTCTGTTGGCCCGGACTCAGAAAGGACGCAGCAGAATGGGCGCGCACGTGTCTTCATTGCCAAAAGGCCAAGGTTCACCAACATAACCGCTCTGCTCTCGGCGAGTTCGTTACACCAGACAACCGTTTCGAACATGTGCACGTGGACATCGTCAAGTTGCCGCTGGTGAAAGGATTCCAGTACTGCCTCACAGTCATCGACCGGTTCACCAGATGGCCAATTGCAGTGCCCATGCGGAATATGCAGGCGGACACCGTGGCAGAAAAATTCTTCACAAATTGGGTTTGCAACTACGGCACCCCCTTGTCAATTACTTCCGACCAAGGCACCCAGTTCGAGTCTTCAATGTTCACATCGCTTTCCAAGATTATTGGAGCAGAACGGACTCGCACCACACCTTACCATCCTCAATCATACGGAATGGTCAAGCGTTTCCACCGCACGCTCAAGGCAGCACTAATGTGCAACCCACACGTGCCCTGGCCGGACCTGCTACCTTCAACCCTCCTTGGCCTTCGTACGGCTTTCAAGGAGGACCTTCAGGCATCTCCGGCGGAGATGCTGTTCGGCATGGCCTTACGCATCCTCGGAGAATTTTTTGTTTCAGATAGTTTACAAGCAGAGCCGCAGGAGTTCCTAGGAAAGTTCCGGAAGCTCATTCGCGCCGTGAGACCAGTTCCGGCATCTGACCATTCCAAACGACACCCGTTCCAGCTCAAGGACCTGCAGACGTGCACTCACATTTTCAGAAGAGTGGACTCCTTCCGCAAACCTCTGGAGCCACCATATACGGGTCCACACGAAATTATCAAGAGGCTGAACAAAAGAACCTTCGTCATTCGCATCAACGACAAAGAAAAAACCGTCTCTACTGATGGGCTAAAGCCAGCTTTCATAGAAACGGATGACAAGCAGCCGTCTTCGTCAAAATCAACCAATTCCGCACCTCGAACCACCTCACTCAAGAAAAGGGTGTCGTTCCCTTCGTCAGAGACGAAGCTCTCTGGGGAGGGAGTGATTGTGGCGGTTGAAACAAACGGCGGCGATTATATTTTGTAATCAAGGCAACGG
>NW_014562641.1:0-508 GCF_001313825.1 Dinoponera quadriceps | reverse complement strand
AAGTTTCGCTCGCAGATTGATTTCTTTTAACTTTCTCATGGAACTAACGCATATAGTTGAAAAGATTAAAGTCGAAATGTGAATTTGCATTAGTTCACGTTTTTTGATGTAGAATCGAAAGAGACACGCGCCGCCTGAAATCTGCGAGGCTGCCGCATGGCATTAACGTAATAAAGCTGAATATTTCAATCACTCTCACCNCAGTTTGCATCCGTTCACGATTTAACGTAAGGAAAGGCAAGATTCACACGACATTCACGTTATTTCGCCTATTAGACGAAAACTCGCAAGTTTCGCCAGGGGATAGATTTCGTTTTACCTTTTCTCATGGAACTAGCGTATTTAGTCGAAAAGTTTCAAGCCGAAACGTGAATTTGAATTGGTTCACGTTCTCTGATGTAGAATCGAAAGAAACGCGCGCCGCCTGAAATCTGCGAGTCTGCCGCATGGAAATAACGCAATAAAGGAGAATATTTCAATCACACTCGCCAGTTTGCATCCGTTCACG
>NW_014562640.1:0-1386 GCF_001313825.1 Dinoponera quadriceps | reverse complement strand
TAATAATTCTGAAATACACCTAAGGTGCTCTGCTAGGGTATCCTCGCTAACCTCGCGGAGATCCCTAGCAGCCAATGCAAGGATCTAATGCCTGTCCTCTCCAAACAGTGTTCACTGTTGTAGTGAGGGAAGTTACTTAAAGAAAAGATGGGACATAGAGTGGAACAAATGTTAATTGCGCTGTGTACTTATTCGTTGTTCAAAGTGTACTGGATTTCTAAGATCCCTAGGAGCGAGGGCTAACTCAAGTTGTCCTCTGTAACACATTTTAAAATTATTTTAGAAAAACATTCAGATGCGGACTGATATGTTAAACGCATTCTTTCTTCAGAACCTTTTATTTCGAAAATAATATTAATAAAATTAAATGTTATTTATCAATAACAAAAACGCAAGAAGCGGTATGCATCACTTCCGGTTGGTTCAAGAGTGAACGCATGAATGATAACTCGATCGTGATTGATCGATCGAACGACTGTGAACGCGCTGCGTTACGAAAACATTTCTTCTTTTAGGGCTTTTTAAAAGATCGAGTGATGTCATCCACAACAGCTAAGGACATGAAAGACAAAATTCGTAGAGCCTGCATTGAAATAACATTAAAGATATTACCCGGCGTCCGAGAGTGTTTTTGTAAAATAATTTAAAATGTATTACAGATACGAGAGCTGTATGATAAGTACCTGTGTTTAACGACTGATAACGTCACTGACTCAAAATCTGTATACCATCGTTTAACGCTATCTTCCGAATGACGCCAGTCAAAATTTGAAACAGATTTATCTAGTAGTTTAGTTCTGATAACTATCGAAAGTAGACAAGTGTACGTTTGTTTGCAATCATGGAAAAAGAACAATATTGATTAGTGATTCGATTCCTTTTTCTAGATAAGAAAATGTGTGAGGAAATCAAAGCGAAGTTGCATTCCGTTTATAAGGATCATGCATTTTTGATGATTATCATCAGATATTGGTTCAATAAATTCAAGCATGGTCGAACATCCGTTTTTGATAAAGAGCGCCCAGGTCGTCCGATTGAAGCGACTGCGGAGCATATGGTTAACAAAATTCATGATAACGTATTAGCTGACCTCTGGGTGAAGATTAGAGAGGTTGCTGACATTGTAAATACCTGAATTAAACACGTACAATGTATCCTATACGAAAAATTGGGCATGAGAAAGCTATCGGCGAGATGGTTGCCGCATTTGCTCACAGTGGAACAAAAACGGAATTACATGGCATTTTCGGAGCATTGTTTGGGCATGTTTAAGTGCAATCCAAAAGTGTTTCTGCGGTGTGAACGAAACATGGATCCATAACTACATGCCAGAAACAAAAGAATAGTCAAAATAGTGGACTTCATCCGGCGAACCTGTTCCAAAAA
>NW_014562639.1:0-917 GCF_001313825.1 Dinoponera quadriceps | reverse complement strand
AAAACGATCCATTTTTGAAGCGGTTGGTTACGGGAGATGAAAAGTGGATCGTCTACGATAACGTAGTACGTAAAAGATCATGGGGAAGCAGCAGTGAACCACCACAAACAACCTCGAAGGCAGGATTGCACCCGAAGAAAATTATGCTCTCAGTGTGGTGGGATTATAAAGGTATCATTTATTATGAGCTCTTACCATCAGGCAGGACGATCGATTCAACTGTATATTGCTCCCAATTAACGAAATTGAATCAAGCAATACGTTCGAAGAAGAATACGTCCAGAATTGGCAAATCGAAAAGGAGTCGTCTTCCACCACGACAATGCCAGACCCCATATTTCATTAACTACTCGGAACAAATTGTTAAGGCTTGGCTGGGATGTTTTGCCTCACCCTCCTTATTCACCGGTACCCTCTGATTATCATTTGTTCCGGTCGCTACAAAATTTTCTGAACGGGAAGAACTTTGCTAATAATGAAGCTGTTAAAACGCAGTTTTTTGCCGGTAAACCTCAGACGTTTTATGAATATGGGATTATGAAATTGGTAAAAATATGGCAAGAAGTCATAGAAAAGAATGGTCAATAGATTATTAATTAGTATATATTTTGTATATTAAATAAATTGTATTTTATACCAGTCGAAAAAATCGAACGAACTTTATTTGCCAACCCAATATTAGATTGGGGAAAAAAAATCCATTATTTTTTCGGTAGATGGCTGTAGTGATCGATATCTCGTAAAGTATCGATCAAACAATTTCAGATTTATGCTCGTTCGAAAGGTGACATTTCGCAATAAAAAAATTCTTTTGTTGTTTTTTGTTTGGTCCATTCAGTTGTAAGTTACACGGTGTTAAAAATGAATATCAACAAAGAGAAAACTCGGTACATTTTATAGTTTTTCTTTGATAAAGG
>NW_014562638.1:0-250 GCF_001313825.1 Dinoponera quadriceps | reverse complement strand
TTTTAAATGTTCACTTCTCATAATATTCTTAGTTAATATTATAAGAATGATTTTACAATGTTTAACGTTGGCATGCTCGAATCAAATGATCCTCGTCCATATGCGTCATTACTCTGGTAATAGCTGCTCTGAGGGAATCAAGCATATTATGGGGATGTTTATTGGTCTCCCATTCAACAACGCCCCATACATAATAATCTAAAGAATTAAGATCCGGAGAGCTAGGAGGCCACATGTTTGGGGTTATGTG
>NW_014562637.1:0-2120 GCF_001313825.1 Dinoponera quadriceps | reverse complement strand
AGTGCAAAATCGCTCGTCAGCTCATTCGACCTCGCGAATCGACTTCGCGTGAATCTTTAAACCCGCAGTTGGATGGAAAACGGACATTCCGTTTGTTCGCGGGATAATTTTGCAACAGAAGAAACTGTTGCCTTTTCTCAGCGAAATACGCGGATCTTTTTGTATTGTTACCGTCAATCATTGTTTAATATATTTGTCATACTTGTCGCGCCGCAAGCAATATTTAATGCACGCTGTAGCGAAATCGCTGAGTTGTATTGGCGTTAGCGTATGTAATTAACTGAACTTCCCAATTAAAATACTCAATAATGTTAGCATACAATTCGAACGAAATATACAAATAGTAAGTGAACGATTGTCGTTCGTTTAGTCCGTCCACTCAAATTTCCGGCAATATTTTGCTTCTAACATCGCGTTAATTACATAAGAAATTGTTGGGCGATGCCCAAAGGCCCGTCTTGCCTCCCGTTGGGACTTGGTCGGACCGCGTCCGCCGCGCCGCATCTACTGGCTCGCGCAGCATCGCGCGGGTAGGTAAACGTCTCAATAGTCGAACATACAATGGCACACGGTTGCTCAATTTTTCAGATAGATATTTCACGATACTTGACGACCCAATTATAAAGTTAATCGCAAGATAAAATATATAAACTTATTATTAACGTATATTCGGACATCATGATGCAAATAAGATCATCCATTGACTATTTATAACAAATCTGTGCTTATATCCCGTTATATCGTCCGGACGGTATACAGTCGTGTCTCTGTGCACGCGTCTAGCAACAATTCAGAACGAAAAAATATCGCTAAAGCGGAAACTGATGCGACGTGCCTTCTACGCGCCCGCATAGGTTACCAACTTCGTTTATTTAAAGCTCTGCGGCAAATTGTGATAAACGCAAATTGACGTAATGATAAGAGAAGCAGACATTTTGAACATAACAGCACGCGCCTAGTTACTTATTTGTAAAACACGATTTAATGGGCAAAATATATCTATTTTTCAACTGAATTTACGGCAACTATATCTCGGAAAAACTAAACGTTTGAGGGCATATACTTACTAAGACCTCTTTTCACTTACTTTTCTACGTAGATCTATCTTGTGGGTTTGTCGGAGTTCAGATACACATTGTATATTTGATACAAACTTTTCCGTTAATTAACCCTTAGCTGTCCCTCCGGGGTCAAATTGACCCCAGCGATCTTTAAATTTCTGTAAATCAGCCCAAAATTAAAAAATGGTCTATGTGACGCCATCTGTTGTCAGTTGGAGGTCCTAACTGTCGATTAAAACGATGAGTATAATTTTAGTGGCCCTAGTCTACTGTAGGCAAGCGCGCAAAGTCGACGTTAAAATTTATGGGGTCACTGTGACCCCGTGGGACAGGTGTGTTAATTTTTTGTGTGTGTGCTCCGATTTTTTAAAAGTGTTTTTGGGTACTGAAATTTGAAAAAAAATATAAGTAAACATTTCTGAGATTACGAATTTTTTGGTGTGTAATTTACTTAGTTTTTTTGTATGTAAAGATGTCGTATAATTTACGCAACCGTAACCTCGTTGGTGAGATGCTGCAAATGGATGCAGAGAAACATCTATTTGGTGGAGAGCCAAGTGATTCTGATGATGCTGATTATGAGGTGATGGAAGAGTCGGATGAAGCTATTACAGGCACTATTAGGAAAAATAAGAGAGAACTTTTTTTAGAAATGAAGATTGCGGGAAAAAGTCCTCCTGAAAGTAAGTTTTGCCATTCAAAGACTGGAGTGACATTAGTATCTTTTACGCCAAAAAAACATAAAGTGGTTTTACTAGTGTCGTCATATATTTCTTCCACTGAGATTGTCGATGGAAAACCAGAAATAATACTTCATTACAACTCAACAAAAGGCGGAACTGATACGTTTGATCAGTTGTGTCACTCACACACGGTAAGCAGAAGAACAAATCGCTGGCCCATGCGTTTTTTCCTGGGAATGTTGGATCAAGCTGCCGTTAATGCTCGCATTTTGGCTCAATGCCAGTCAGTAAGGAGAGGAGAAAATAAAGTAACATCTGTCCAAGAGCGCCTTTCTCGATTAAAAATGTTTCTTGTCAAGCCCTATCTTCAAGAAAG
>NW_014562636.1:0-382 GCF_001313825.1 Dinoponera quadriceps | reverse complement strand
GTGTCAGCGGTTGTGAAAGTGTTAATATATTTGTTTTTACGGTGCATTTAAAAGTTAAACTACGTGTATATAATAATATTTAAAATATATTTTTAAACTTAATTAATCAATAGTTATGGTTCTGTTGTTTCTGTTATAATTAAAATATCGAAACGGTTTGAAGGTGTTAATAACAATGGAAGAAGATATAATCGCACCAACTATACACTTTAAAACACCGCGAAAAACACATACTTGAAGGTAGATTAACCCTTTGCACTTGAAGTTTTTTTTCATTTATATTACCAGAAACTCGAAGCAATTTCAGTGGAAAGATCATACTCACATATAAGTAAAGGATATGCGCATTAAAAGAAAAGTTATTGTTGTATGTTATTTTTTC
>NW_014562635.1:0-470 GCF_001313825.1 Dinoponera quadriceps | reverse complement strand
GGCCGTCGGAAAAGGACGCGGAGAGTGAAGCCAAGCAGAAATGGATTCGCGATTTCGTATGAATCGCTAGTTACTGAATAAAGTCTTTTCGCCCGGGTTAGCCGGAACCGGAGGTGGCTGGATTTAATTTATTATATGTATATTCGCTGCTGCGCGCAGGATGAAACGGAGTTTTCACGGAGAGTCGAAGGGCAAAGAGGACACGCGGCGGGTGGTAGTGGAGGAGGAAGAGGAGGAGGAGGACGAGCGAGTGGGGTATCGCAAAGAGGGAGTTTGAAGCACGGAGGAAGGAGGTGGTCGTTCGATCGTGCGGTTCTATGAAATCAAAGGCCACATTGTCACCGGAATTACCTCCATTCGGAAAAGACGTATTTAGGATACCGGGCGCACGTGGAATTAACCCCATTTGTTTGCCGTTTTTGAGTGGCGTGTAACGAAGCCACGATTTATTCGGTATATACCCGCTCGTC
>NW_014562634.1:361-630 GCF_001313825.1 Dinoponera quadriceps | reverse complement strand
TGATAGAATTTGCAAGTTTTGGTTTAGTCGATTCAGAGCCGGAGATTTCAATTTGAATGACAAACCTCGCTTTGGACGGCCACAAAAAGCGGATGACATAAAATTGCAGGCACTCCTTGATCAACATGCTGCACAATCGACTCGAAAGCTCTCTGCACAGTTAGGAGTAACCCACACTACATCCTGAGTCGCCTGCATACACTAGGGAAAATCAAAAAAGAAGGAAAATGGGTCCTGCATGAACTCAGTGAAACCGCTATCGCTAACCG
>NW_014562634.1:0-267 GCF_001313825.1 Dinoponera quadriceps | reverse complement strand
ACCCTCCAACTCGACTTCACAAAGGAATATTCATGGCCACAAGGTACTGCTCTGCATATGGTGGGATAAGAAGGGGGTGCTATACTATGAGCTACTCAAACCCAACGAAATATTTATAGTAGACCGTTATGTAGGCAACTTCAACTTGTCTTCGAAATTGATTTGTTTCAAAGAGAAGATGAATAAATATCTTAATCAAAAAAATTTCCTGTATTTTGTACTACTTTTGCCCATTTCTCCGGCAACAGGGCAATCCCACGACGGTAA
>NW_014562633.1:0-959 GCF_001313825.1 Dinoponera quadriceps | reverse complement strand
TTAAGTAGTCAAATACAAACGGAAGGTTTTCATTTAGGTTTTGACCATGATGTTTCATTAAAACTTCGTTTATTACTTTTTCTTCTATGCCAGGCATTATGGCAATCACGCTTCAAACTCCAAACATAGTCAGCTAGCATTTGCTCATTCCATTTGCCCTGATACCGTCTCTCAATTTTTTTCATGGCTTGGTGAGCTCTTCCGCCTTGTTCGTCACTTCCCGCTCCCAAGTTTTTTGGGAAATAATCGAGATGGCTATGCAAAAAATGTACTTTTAAACTCATGTTGCACTTAAGCTTTTCAAAAGCTTTTAACATATTTTGTACTAAAACCATGTAATTTTCATCCTTTCGGTTTTCCAGAAAACCAGTGCAAACATTTTTAAATGACACCCATGCTTTTTTTCATCTGTCAGCATGGTTGAAACAAAATTTGGGTCCTTCATTAATTTTCTTATGTCACAGCCAACAAAAATTTTCTCTTTTAGTTTCGCTTCACTCAGAACTGGGAAAACTTTACATAAATATAAGGTGTAGTAAAAAGAAATCCATTAGTTTTGTATCAAATTGGAGGCTTTATTTAATATAGTTACAATCATCCGATTTAGGTCAAATATGAACCGTTTTGTTCGATAACTTGTTGCCATTTCGAAGGTAATTTCATTATGCCTCTTTCATAGAAACCTTCCCTATTGGCAAAAAACTGGGAAAGTCGATTTTCACAAGCTTCTTTTGACGCGAATTTTTCACCAGCAAAAAAATTCGCCATAGACAGGAACAGGTGGTAATTACTTGGTGCCAGGTCCGGACTATAAGGTGGATGCAAAAGAACCTCCCAACCAAGCTCCCGGAGCTTCTGGCGAGTCACTATCGATGAGTGTGGCCTGGCGTTATCCTGATGGAACACAATTCCTCTCCTATTGACCAAAGCTGGACGCTTCTGGGCGATTGCTTCCTTCA
>NW_014562632.1:0-375 GCF_001313825.1 Dinoponera quadriceps | reverse complement strand
CTTCTCATTTATTTAAGTAATAAATTTATGAAAAATTATTACCTGGAAACATTATAGTAATAACGTACTCAGCAAACATGGTGACGTAATAATAATGTCTAACCATGTTCTAACGACAACTAACTAACATTAATATTACGTCATTATGCTTGCTGGGTACATGACGCATACATAGTAATATGGTACATACCAACACGACTTCACCAGTTACGCTTTTTTTCTTTCTTGGAACAAGCAATCTGTACACTGCCTCGCAGATACTGAAGAAAATGTTTAAAACCAAAAATAGAAATTCTGGTATAATGAAGAGAGTTCCTTTGATATTTGGAAAGTTTCCTGCCATATTCATGATTCTCTAAAAATAGATAAATTTTC
>NW_014562631.1:0-559 GCF_001313825.1 Dinoponera quadriceps | reverse complement strand
TGAATTTCGAATAAATTAGTGAAGAAGAATGTTGGAAACTCGCAATAGGAAAATAACAACGATCATCTGTTTACCATTCGCGCGCAGCGCCGCAGCTTTGGCGATCGTAAACGATTAGAGAATACTGTTACTTCCCGATTAGTTACGGCAATGCGGCTAAGATATTTCGATTCCTTATTAAATTTTGAATAAATTAGTAAAGAAGAATGTTGCTAACTCGCAATAAGTAAATAATAGCAATCATTTGTTTACCATCCGCGCGCAGTGCCGCAGCGGAGGCGATCGTAAACGATTAGAGATTACTGGTACTTGCCAATCAGTTACAACAATGAGACTTAGATNGCTTAGATATTTCGATTCCTTATTATATTTCGAATAAATTATTGAAGAAGAATGTTGGTAACTCGCAATAGGTTCTGGCGATAGAGTATCCTCGCGAGAAAACCGCGATTCGAAAATTCGCGAGAATACGCCGAATAACGCCGTTCTTTGTAACCGACGACGCCGTTACGATTTGTTCGTGTTCGTGCGTAGTGAGACTGCGTCTGATGTATAAGAC
>NW_014562630.1:3757-4760 GCF_001313825.1 Dinoponera quadriceps | reverse complement strand
GTTGTCGTGCCATCTGAATCAATACCTACTTGTTTACTGGACCGCTGCCAGCGGGATTTCACCGAACTCGCCGATCGTTCTATCCTAATTAATTCCATCTTTTGTTGCGGACTCTCTTCGGTGTAATACGAACGATTGCTCGAGACGGAAGAAGAGAGTGGCCTCGTCAGAGACGTCCGGAGACTTCCGTTCGGAGAGCGACTAATTATTAAAGAGATTCTACTTCCCATCTCGTTTTCTCTCTCTTTGTCTTTCTCCCTGGTGTCTCTCAATCTGGCTCGCCGCCGTCTCACCGACTTGACTCGCTCCGTTGCAGTTGCCCGGAGTTTGGAAGAGATGGACTCAACGACTTCGCAAGGTTCAGTAGGCAGACTCCCCTCGCTTCGATTGAGGCCGATAATAATTCAATTAATCCGGAAGACGCGCGCGGGATTCGCGGAAAACGGCGGACACTCGGCCGCGGAAAAGATGTTGATTACGCCGGTGACGGTCGTAATCAGATCGCGCGACTCGTGAAACGCGATACAATGTGTAATGGATTATCGCCAGATAAGTCCCCGCTTTACCCCTTAGCATTATCGATGAGATTTATGCGCTCAGGTAGAGTATTGTCCCATGGTAATTGGTAGTTCTTCCATAGAATTAGACATATTAAATTACGAGGGTCATTAAATGTGCCGGTCAGATTTATCGCCGTTGTAGGGAGGGATGAGCATATTATACCCTATTACCGCAGATAAGGGCGGGTCGAAAGCAGACGTCTATATTTCACGGTGATACTTACAGAATCTTCTTTGGGAGAGAGGGAGAGAGAGAGAGAAAAAAAAGAGATTTTCCGAGGCGAATTACTATTTCCTCCTAGCGATCGTCCCGAGAAATTTTGCAAAACGCGACGATACCCGTAGGGAATCGCGTGATCCGTTTCGAGAGAGTTCGAATCGCCTGCGACTTTCGCGATACGCGTAATGAAATGCATTAACTTACGCGGTGTATAATATTATAG
>NW_014562630.1:555-3720 GCF_001313825.1 Dinoponera quadriceps | reverse complement strand
ATAATTTTAATTGTCCGATGAATGTAGCGCGTCGAGCGTAAATGTCTGTAATCAACGATCGGCGTACAATTAATGGTTACTATGGTGACGAATATATTTAATAAACCGTTAATAAAATGTTTTACACATTTGCATTATACCGTTACGGCGCGTCCGGATGGATGAGAAATCGTGAAACCGCATTTCGAGTGGATGAAAATCTGTTGCAGCGACGTAAAACGAAATATATATTAATAGCGCGACCTTTCGACACTTCACTTTTCGGCACGTGTGGAGTAAACAATAGCCGCCATACTCGTTTTCCCGTATCCACATAGAATCGGAAAAGAACGTCGCGCAATAATAAATCNGAAGCTGTTAAAACGCAACTGAATTAGTTTTTTGCCGGTAAACTTCAGACGTTTTATGAATGTGAAATTATGAAATTGGTAAAAAGATGGCAAGAAGTCATAGAAAAAAATGGTCAATACATTATTGATTAGTATATATTTTGTATATTAAATAAATTGTATTTTATAGTAGTCAAAAAAACCGAACGAACTAATTCGCCAACCCAATATCTATGTACAAATATAGTTTATCTAATACATAAATACGATTTCGATCAAATAAACTCAAAACATTTCTTTTCTTTCAACCAGCAGCAAACGAGCAGTGTCGTCGGCGGGCAGTTCTCGACAGATAAAGATGATCGCCTGAGATTACGGAAATTGCACGTCATTTAGCGCCGTCACATCATTAATATCGCGATTCACCCACGCTCGAACTGTCATAGGTGAAATTAGCGNCTGTCATAGGTGAAATAAGCGCTATCTATCACTTGCCACCTTAACGTATCGGTTTTTAATCATACCTGTACTTACACTGATTACCCCTAATCGACTGCTATCCGTAACAGGTTGGATGCCTATTTGACATATAATGTGACGTACGTTATCGATTTATTTATTATTAATATAATATGTTTAATACGCACATAACCTCGTCAACTATAATGTGATTATCGGCTGCGACTTTATTCAAGATCTACCTATTGATAATATACAGGGTGTGAGCGATTAATACTTTATCAGATTCAGAAATTACGACACACACATACGAGAGAGAGAGAGAGAGAGAGAGAGAGAGAGAGAGAGAGATGTAGACGGTGTAATTGGCAATTGAACGCGAGGAATAAGTAACATCCGGGAATTTCATCGAATTATAAAATAACGGGGTAAGAGTTGCGCGACGAGAGAGAGTCATAGGACGTACTTGAAATTCACAGCGTCGCGTCGACTAGTTTGGAGAGTAAGGGTGAAAAGAGGACAGGCGTGTGTATCGGTTCCTGTTAACGAATGTCGAGGTAATCGAAGCGAGCACGCAGAATGACGAGTGTATCCGGCGGTTCTAGATTTGTCACATCGCTTTCGCTCCGAAACGGATTATTCGTATCTTTTTCCGTTTTATGCACCCTCTCTTTCTCTCTCAGCAACGTGCACAATTGCACGTAGCAGTTCTCGCATCGGTTAATTAAATGGTTCCCCCGGCTCTGGAATCGCGTATCCTTTTGTTCACCGCGCCGAGAAAATTATAAACTGCGGAATACGCGCTACCAGCTGCGGGTGGTTCGCTCTATGTCCGCCTATGTGTAAAGCATAATATATATATATATATATATATATATATGTATACGCCCACACACCTCTCTTTCTCTCTCTCTCCCTCCTTCGATCTCGCCGAAACAAAACAAATCGCGACGCGCCTAGATATTTCCGTAATTCAACTTCAGAAACAACCGGGCGAGTTTCTAGTTTGTGGCAAGATGAACCCCGATCTTCACGCGATCCCAAGCTGCCACGTAGCGAAACGCACCCTTTTAGGAATGCAACGACTTATCTACAGTCATATGGAGAGCGTTTTCTGTACACGTCGCTTTGCAATTTTGTGCACGCTCGTGTAGTATATTTATATAATGGCTTATACGATACGAGAAGGGGGGGAGGGGAGGAAGAGGGAGACAGCCTAAGTCGACATTTTGGTTCTGCATTGACTCTGCAGATTTCGTCAAACTTGAAAGGCCAGTGAAGAATCTCGAGATATGTACAAACTATCTTATCTTGATGCTAAGGATGGCCACTTGCAGTTGTCTTTCCTATGCGAGCTTAGAGGAAGACTTATTTCAGAATTATTTGATATGCAATTATGTTAATATCATATCTATATTAAATTTTTCGTTTAAAGTTTTTAATAAGCAACATATTAATTACGTTATTTTAATAATATATGAGATGAACATATGTTAAATAATCAAATAACGATTGACGGATAAATGAATAATGTGTATATATATATTTCATAATCCTGAAATAAACCCGTTTTTTTAAAGAATAATTCAGTACGGAGAAAATCGCACTAAGTAATCGTTTATTGCATCAAAATAGGACAATGCAGTCTGTCAGTGTTCTCCAATTTCAACGGAATTTGTAGGGTGCGAAACCAAAATTTCAACTCGGGGGCTTTTATCGCGCGATCTTCAATACCGCTGGGAAAGGTGCGTTATTAAAGCGAGTTCCACAAACCGGTTACTTCGTAGCGCCCTTTTTGCGGTTGAGCGACCTATTTCGAAAAAAAGCATCGTGGATGCATTCCTCACCTGCAAACAAATGGCGAGTATGCGTTAGTGGTATAGGTAAGTCAGGACAGCTGCTCTGTACGTAGCTGCGTGTGTTTTATTTCGTTCACACAATACGAAAGAACGTTTAACGCAGGACCCGCCGAGTTCGTGCTGCGGAAATTTATTTACGTGAAAAATGCGAAATATGCGCGAGCGGGAAATTGCTACTATCCGTTACTATCGTAACGTCAAGAGTAATTCGCGTCTAATAAAATAGTTAATCCGTGCGTACACTACGTAAATTGCTCAAATGCGGCGCGCACGCGGAAAATAATCGTATTATCGAGGTAAATTGGGAAAATATCTCCCTGAAGCTGTCGGTTCGTTTCACATGAGCGCAGTGTACACTCAGTTTTTTCATTTTTTTGGATTTAATATGGAATGTTGTCCAGCAATTTTTCATAAATTTTTCGTTATTTCTGAGTTATGGGCAATACGTCTTTAAGTAAAATTCAGGCAGGAAATGCCTTTTCACGTTTCAAATATGTCCCGAAAAAGAGAGATCCAGA
>NW_014562630.1:0-482 GCF_001313825.1 Dinoponera quadriceps | reverse complement strand
ATCGTAACGTCAAGAGTAATTCGCGTCTAATAAAATAGTTAATCCGTGCGTACACTACGTAAATTGCTCAAATGCGGCGCGCACGCGGAAAATAATCGTATTATCGAGGTAAATTGGGAAAATATCTCCCTGAAGCTGTCGGTTCGTTTCACATGAGCGCAGTGTACACTCAGTTTTTTCATTTTTTTGGATTTAATATGGAATGTTGTCCAGCAATTTTTCATAAATTTTTCGTTATTTCTGAGTTATGGGCAATACGTCTTTAAGTAAAATTCAGGCAGGAAATGCCTTTTCACGTTTCAAATATGTCCCGAAAAAGAGAGATCCAGATCCTTTCGCCCGTTTCTCCGACAATTCGAAATTGCACTGGAAGAAAAAAAGAACGTTCCAGTCCTGTTATTTCCGAAAGGCAGGAGTTTCCATAACATTTACCTGCAGCGCGCAAACTTCGCCGGGCTACCTTAGTTATATTACGTTTCTCA
>NW_014562629.1:0-907 GCF_001313825.1 Dinoponera quadriceps | reverse complement strand
GCGTACAGTAGAAAATAAGAAAAGTAAGAAATAGTGTTAGCAGAATGTTTTTTCAGTTTTCTGAGTTTTAAAATATTCTTTTTTGTAGTAAGAATGTGCCGTGTGAACTCGGGCGGATTACGCACGCGTTCTCATTCCTTTATATGCGTTTTTGCAACAGCAACCGTTCAATATATGTTAATAAATCTCCTTATTCACTTAAATTAATCTTTGTATACATTTTTTATATTGACAAAAGTATTCATTTGCTTTATAGGAGCTTTTTTAAGATATACCTGAAATTTATATTAATCAGTTAATAAATCGATTAAATCCCATATAGTACAGACGTCCTAAAGATATCCTAAGGATATCCAAGGAACATTCACCAAACGTCCCTCTGACAAAGTCTGCTGTATGGAATCTTAACCATTTAGAGACTTCTTCGTTCTTTTCTCTAAATAATAAAATATTCACTAATAATACTGTTGTAAGCGCAACGATAATGTATGTCAAAGACTATAAACGGGGTCACGGCTCCGTATTACCAAACGTCGCTATGCAGAAATGCAATCTGGCATTCCTGCAATATAGATATCAAAATCACGATGGTCAGCGTCCTTGTTTAGATGACGCTGACACATCAACTTCGTCCCTTCTGATTAAATCATNGACAAAGTCTACTGTATGGAATCTTAACCATTTAGAGACTTCTTCGTTCTTTTCTCTAAATAATAAAATATTCACTAATAATACTGTTGTAAGCGCAACGATAATGTATGTCAATGACTATAAACGGGGTCACGGCTCCGTATTACCAAACGTCGCTATGCAGAAATGCAACCTGGCATTCCTGCAATAAAGATATCGAAATCACGATGGTCAGCGTCCTCGTTTAGATGACGCTGACACATCAACTCCGTCCCTT
>NW_014562628.1:0-356 GCF_001313825.1 Dinoponera quadriceps | reverse complement strand
CGAAATACGCTAGTTCCACCAGAAAAGTAAAAAAAATCATAATTCGAGCAAAACTCGCGAGTTTGCGTGTCATAGGCGAAGTAAGGTTAATGTGGAGTGAATCTGGCGATTCTTTACGTTAAATCGTGAACGGATGCAAATTGGCGAGTGTGATTGAAATATCTAGCTTTATTACGTTATTTCCATACGGCAGCCTCGAGATTTCAGCCGGCAAGCGTTTCTCTCGATTCGACATCAGAACACCTGAGCTAATGAAAATTCACGTTTCGGCTTGAATCTTTTCGACGAAATACGCTAGTTCCACCAGAAAAAGTAAAAAAAATCATAATTCGAGCGAAACTCGCGAGTTTGCGTGT
>NW_014562627.1:0-484 GCF_001313825.1 Dinoponera quadriceps | reverse complement strand
TTTTAGCAAAGAAATCATCCAAGTGGTTTTTGTGGACGTTCAGGGAAACTTGAGTAACTGAAGTTTTTTTTATTCAAATTGTTCTGCAACGCCCGAAATAAGTAGTAGTCTAAAGGTGCAAGGTCCGGACTATATGGTGAGTGCACCAAAATATCCCACCCAAATCGTAATCATTTTTGCCAGGTCATCAGAAAAACGTGTGGTCTGGCATTCTTCTAGAGGAACGCAACGCCCTTTTTGCTCGCCAATTCGGGTCTGTTCTTTGGGATTGCTCGTTTTAATTTGACAAATTGTGAGTAGTACTTGGTCGAATCAATCGTTTGGTTGAGTGGCATCAGCTCATAATTGACGATTCCCTTCCAGTTCCACCAGATACAGAGTATGACTTTCTTCGAGTGTAATCCAGCCTTTACGACCTTCTGAACAACTGCTCCGCACCACGTTCTTTTACGACTGACACTGTTGTAAGCAATCCATTTTTCAT
>NW_014562626.1:0-611 GCF_001313825.1 Dinoponera quadriceps | reverse complement strand
ATTAACGTGCGGATTTGTGGCCCATCGAAAATTCCTTCTTTTAATTTTGTTTCAGAAATGTTCGGAAACTTTTGGCCTAGATACTCGAAACATCTTCCTTCTTTATCTAAAGCCTTCACAAATTGCTTCATCAATCCAAGTTTAATGTGGAGGGGCGGAAGGAGTATTTTTGAAGGATCCACTAATGATTCCCTTATGATGTTGTTGGAACCAGGTTCAAGGGTTGACCTTGCTCCCACTCTTTTTGTTTGTAATGCTTTTCTCTAGCTCTGCTATCCCAAAGACAAAGAAAACATGGAAATTTTACAAACCCAGATTGTTGACCCCATATCATTAACAAAATTTTTAGATCTCCACAAATTTTCCACTGCTGTTTCGAATATTTAATCTTTTCTAGAAATGTTTCTATATCAGTATACTCTTCTTTAAGTACCGTAGAATGGGCAACCGGAATACAAGCATACTTGTTTGTATAGTGGAGTAATACTGCTTTCAGACTTCGCTTTGAAGAGTCTATGAACAATCTCCACTGGTGTGCCTTATAGATATTTGGTTTAAGTTCATTCATTAAACGTTGAATGTCATTACAATATACAATGTCTGAGTCTCGA
>NW_014562625.1:0-605 GCF_001313825.1 Dinoponera quadriceps | reverse complement strand
AGGCCTGACGAAAGATGAAAATAACGGAGCTATAATGACAGAATTCGTGAGACGTAGAGCGAAGATGTACGCGCTGAGAGTAGATGGGAAAAAGGAAACGAAAAAGGCCAAAGGCGTCAAAAGTAGCGTCATAGCGCGAACGATAACCTTTAACGACTATACACAATGTTTGAGAGATGAAGTCGAAAAAAGTCGTCAACAATCGTATATAAGATCGAAATTACACCAAGTCTTTACAGTGTCTGAAACAAAAATCGCTCTAAGTCCATACGATGACAAGCGGTATATCTTACCCGACTCGATCGACACGTTTCCATGGGGGCATTATAATATACCGTTGTAGTTATTCGCGCATTTTTTTATATGTAGCACTTATTTGAAATAATAAGGAAAANAAACATGTTTCTAGAATAAGACATATATATTGTTTGTAATACAAAAGGTTATAATAAAAACTTATTTTTTACAACACATTATCCCTGTTTATCCATGAATCATATGAATTGTCAACTCCTAACCATTTCACATAAACCTTGTCGCCTTTCTTGCGCAACAATTTTTCCATGAGGTATACGTTAGGATTAGCAACGCGATGCAACTCATAT
>NW_014562624.1:382-585 GCF_001313825.1 Dinoponera quadriceps | reverse complement strand
ACTTAATGTTATACAATCGGATTTAACGTGACAAGAAAGTCTAACATATCGGTCTAAGGAGAAAAACATTAAATAATACGAGAGAAATAATAATTACGCAGTGCATGTGTGTGTTTAAGAAATGAAGTGGGATTGGAGATTGGATTAAAATTATTAAAAGTCAATTTTAAATATGAAATAGAAACTTACAATTTAGGTGGGTC
>NW_014562624.1:0-336 GCF_001313825.1 Dinoponera quadriceps | reverse complement strand
GGATCCCGGAGTACCGAGAGAAATAGTTCACTTGAGATATCTCGACTTGCACTGCGAGTTGTTCAGTAGCAGAAGAAGAAGTGGAAGTGTGTGTTGTGGCAAGAGAATAAGGTTTTTATAGGGAAGATTTTGGGAGTGGCAGATAACGATCGCTAATGAGGGCAGTTTCCGTGAAGAAAAAAAAATTATAGAAAGTTGGGAAACAGATAGCCCAGAAAACTCGTAATATTATCAAGATGTCATAAACGATCACAAGATCCTAATCCCATCGAAGGGCCTGAGCCTGACCGACCACTCAAACCATGTACCTTACGTGAAGGTGGAAAAGGAGATAGA
>NW_014562623.1:0-1780 GCF_001313825.1 Dinoponera quadriceps | reverse complement strand
CGATCGCTCCCTCGCGACGTCGCTCGTCGCCGATCGGCAACGCGGCCGTCGCCTTCGCGACGTCTCAAGGGAATTGCGTCCTGAGCCGAGCTCCTTCTGTAAATAGCGTTCTGTCTTCTGCGTCTCGAGCCGAGCTCCTTCTGTAAATAGCGTTCTGTCTTCTGCGTCCTGGGCCGAGCTCCTACTGTAAATACCGTTCTGTTTTCTGCGTCTCGAGCCGAGCTCATACTGTAAATAGCGTTCCGTTTTCAGCCCCGCGCTGCGGCCATTTTGGTTCCTGCGCGGTTCCATCTCTTGGTGTTCCGTGACCATTTCGTTTTGCGTCGCGGCCATTTTGTTCTACGCCGCGTTCCTTAGTTTTTTTAGCACATCGTTTTCTTTTGTTACATTTGTGAGTTTGCACTTAACCAAGTACAGCTGTGAGTGGGCAGTCATAAAGACTCCGCTTCATTAGCGCATGCCCACAGGGCTACCTGAACTGGAGTTCTTACTCTCCCTTTCCTCTCTACACGCGCGGTGGCCATAGGCCCTACCGTAGCTCTACATATATATAGATGTATTCCGGCGCATTACTCAAAAGGCTAAAACAACGGCTAAAACTATAGCCACGAGGCTGTAACGGCCTTCGATATCGGTCGTTGCGTTACTAGCCGCGGATTTTGCTCGTCGGGTCTTGGGTCCTCGTTGGCTGATGTGTAGGTGGATGCGTGTGATGTTAGTCGACAATAGCATTTGTTTGAAGTTCAAGACGGCAGTAGTTACAAAGATGTATATTTACAGGTCTTGGCCGATGATTCGCTCAGGCGAGAATCTCGAGGCGGTTTTCGTATAATGATGCGTAGCGTTCGAAGGGTGTGCAGCGCACAGCGGGATTGCGTTGGTCGATCGCGGATCGATATGAGTTGGTTTGCAGATGTGGCTTATAGCGCGATGGATAGGGCGCACGCTGTACGACGGACTCACGGGAATATGCGTAACTATGGCGCATTGACAATTCGGTGATGTGTCAAGTATTTGCCCATGGACAGAGTTGCCACTGTTACGTCCTGGATACCTCGGGAACAACGAATTCCTTTCTTTCATGTTTGGGAAACAGACGGATTTGGGCAAGCGCTATTGTAACACGATTAAAAAGGATAAGATTACGACGGCGCGCCATCATATGTGTCATGTGTTTCCCAACGCGTCTATCTCCTTTTCCACCTTCACGTAAGGTACATGGTTTGAGTGGTCGGCCAGACTCAGGCCCTTCAATGGGATTAGGATCTTGTGATCGTTTATGACATCTTGATAATATTACGAGTTTTCTGGGCTGTTTCCCAGCTTTCTATAATTTTTTTTTCTTCACGGAAACTGCCCTCATTAGCGATCGTCATCTGCCACTCCCAAAATCTTCCCAATAAAAACCTTACTCTCTTGCCACAACACACACTTCCACTTCTTCTTCTGCTACTGAACAACTCGCAGTGCAAGTCGAGGTATCTCAAGTGAACTATTTCTCTCGGTACTCCGGGATCCTAGAAATCCAGTACACCATGATCAACGAACCCATATTCTACGTACTATTCACCACACTCGACCCACCTAAATTGTAAGTTTCTATTTCATATTTAAACTTGACTTTTAATAATTTTAATCCAATCTCCAATCCCACTTCATTTCTTAAACACACACATGCACTGCGTAATTATTATTTCTCTTGTATTATATAATGTTTTTCTCCTTAGACCAATATGTTAGACTTTCTTGTCACGTTAAATCCGATTGTATAACATTAAGT
>NW_014562622.1:5224-5458 GCF_001313825.1 Dinoponera quadriceps | reverse complement strand
TTTCTATTGACAATCATACCCTTATATATTATGAGGTTATTATTATTGGGACAAAAATGAAACAGAAATTTCTTAAAAATAAAAATTATTTCTAATTATGTATATATTAGTAATATAAATAAGTTTCGGTCGTTTTCACAAGATGGCTCCACCGACAAGATTACTTTGAAATCGTCAGATGTAAAACATCATATAGAAAGTTTGGACACCTGGCAAGAACATAACCTTAAAATA
>NW_014562622.1:0-5114 GCF_001313825.1 Dinoponera quadriceps | reverse complement strand
TTGTAGAAGTTTACGGTGATGCTGCTTTAAGTGAGAGAAGTTGTCGTGAGTGGTTTCAAAAGTTTAAAAACGGCGAGTTTGACGTGGAAGATAAAAAAAGCGAAGGAAGGCCAGTAAAGTTTGAAGACGCTGAGTTAGAGGCATTATTGGACCAAGACTCATGCCAAACTTAAAAACAGCTCGCAGAAAACTTGGGAGTGACTCAACAAGCGATTTCAAACCGTCTCAAGACCATTGGTATGGTACAAAAGCAAGGAAATTGGATTCCGCATGAACTCAAATCCAGAAACGTCGAACGCCGTCTTTTCACGTGCGAACAACTTCTCCAAAGACAAAATCGGAAAAGTTTTTTTGCATCAAAAGTGACGGGGGATGAAAAGTGGATCCACTACGACAACCCAAAGTGTAGGAAATCGTGGGGTAAGCCCGGCCATGCACCAACTTCAACGGCCAAACCGAATATTTATGGCAAGAAGCTAATGTTGTGCATCTGGTGGAATCAGCTAAAAGTAATCTATTACGAGCTACTCCAGCCTAACGAAACTATCACTGGAGAACGTTATCAACAGCAACTGATGCAATTAAGCCAAGAGTTGAAGCTTGAACGCCCCCAATATGCCAAAAGGCATGACAAAGTGATTTTTCATCACTACAACGCTCGGCCACATGTTGCAAAAGTCGTCAAGGATACTTTGGAAGCTTTACAATGGGATGTCTTACCCCACCCGCCGTATTCACCAGACATTGCTCTTTCGGACTACCACTTGTTCCGGTCGATGGCTCACGCCTTGGTTGAACAGCACTTCACTTCTTACGAAGAAGCCAAAAATTGGATCGATTCAAGGGTAACCTCAAAAGATGAAGAGTTTTTTGACGTGGCATCCGAATGCTGCCAGAAAGATGACAAAAAGTAGTAGCTAGTGACGGACAATATTTTGAATAAAATGTAACGTATATTTTTTTTACAATAAATTGATAATTTTTATTAAAAATACGGCGGAAACTTATTTGTATTACCAATATATAAAATATAACGTTATGTTAAGTTAATCCTATTTTAACCGGTAATCCTATTTTAACTTGTTGAAAATCTTTGCACACCACCACTAAAATTTTAGTTATAAAAAAATCGACACGCTGTGTGGGGAGTGATCTTGAAACTGTTGCTTGACGAGAAGCCTGCTACAATTTTCGCGAAATAGTGTTAAAGTTTCGTATCGATAAAATTAGAATTTTCTATTTCGCTCGTCGTTAATTTCGCCGTTATATTTTATAGGGGGGTGGGGGGAATTTGAAAATGGGAAGTAATATTTTTCAACAGCTTCGCTAGTTTTCGCGAGCTTGTAGAGAGGAGCGGAATTCGTCGCAATGCCACCGCGGAAGCGCGAGGTTTAACTTTGATCTTGCTCCGGACACACGCAATGTAATAAAATATCAAATTAAAAACTTGTTGAAACTTCTCTCCGTTAATGCTTTATCTAAAAAATAACAAATATGGGATATCTTCCAGAACACTTATTCAGGACAGTCAGTGGCATTTTAGATTTTTTTCAAACAAGAAGACGAACGTCACGATATCAATGAGCAATTATACCGAANTCGGAAACAGCGACGCGTCAACCATCCATTTGGTTTCGCTGTCGTTCGTCATCCGAAGAACGAAATGGGAATAAAGACGACAGAATGTCTGCCGCAACTTGAATCAACGATATTCCATGGATCGCCTATGTGGGATTATGCGCTCCTTTCTGGAATGTCAGTACAAGGAAGGTAACATCAGACAGACGCGGTCGAGAAATATGGCTACCCAATCATCATCTAGCATTCAATTCAAATCGCAAGATTTCACTCGAACCACTCGCGAAACCATCGGGTGTTTGGTTTTAAAGATAGTGTCTGTCTCCGGAACGCAGGTGGGATCAATACGTCGAGCATATGACTCAAGTGACACGATCTGTAGAAATTTTTTCCAAGTATACACTTTCGACAACTTGGCGGGTATTTCCGCATGTCGAGTTGTATAAATTCACAGAGGAACATATGTTGTTAGTAATGGAAAATTTCACGTGTTTGCATTCTCTGCACAAACTGGATCTGATCTTACGAATGGCGACGTCCTGGTTCGTCAATCGTTGCGTCTGTACGTTCTGTGTCGCCAATAACACCGACGAAATTCGAAAAGTCAAACGTGCCAATCGCTATCGACCTTCGGTGAATTGCAGCGAAGCTGATTGATACGTGTGTCACGAAGATTTGTAGAGCGAAGTGGGATTTTGGCAAGGGGAAAATGAAGNTGATCTTACGAATGGCGACGTCCTGGTTCGTCAATCGTTGCGTCTGTACGTTCTGTGTCGCCAATAACACCGACGAAATTCGAAAAGTCAAACGTGCCAATCGCTATCGACCTTCGGTGAATTGCAGCGAAGCTGATTGGTACGTGTGTCACGAAGATTTGTAGAGCAAAGTGGGATTTTGGCCAGGGGAAAATGAAAAAATCACGGTACGAGTGCCAATTGACGGTATGTCTCGCTACGGTCACAAATATCAACGAACGATTGGGGAGGCTGTAGGAGGATCTGCGCTTGTGGCACACGCTTCTGGCGAACTTAGATGTAATGATTCAATGGCTGTTAATGGAAAATTGCATCGTTGCTCGACATTACAAGCGGGAGATAGACGATATATTCATACATCTCATGCGTGTCGGTTGTGCGACCCTTGCCCTTCCCTTCGGTCTGCACGCGTCGCGTCAATGTGTAATCGATACTATGCGAGAGTTTGTCGAAGGTCATCAGGACGTGACGGCGTATCACGGTTCCCTATCAAAGAGAATTCATCCGGATAGAATGTGCGGTTAGCAATTATTGTTCTGTCGTACCGTGCTGCACCCATGTTCCTGTCTACATTCAGTAACATCACCAAAAGTGATATTATACGTACACGCGTTAGTAGAAGCGCGTAAAATATCTATGCCGCCTCGATGCGAAACGATGATTTACAACCGTTCATCATAATTCGTTGCGAAATTTGTTCAAAATTCGCTATTGGAACGTTATTCCGGCAATTGTGCAAAAAATCCACAATCCTTGACCGAAATATCACTTAGAAATATATTCCTCAATTTAAGTGCGAACGTCACGTTACCGTTAATTTACAACCGTTCCTCAAAGATAGATACAAAGACTTCATGCAAAATTGCGTACATGCAATTTGCGATAGAATATATGTACGTGANGTGCGAACGTCACGTTACCGTTAATTTACAACCGTTCCTCAAAGATAGATACAAAGACTTCATGCAAAATTGCGTATATGCAATTTGCGATAGAATATATTTACGTGAATTAACTTGCGATGCGAGATCTTCTATTTGGTCATTCCGCGTGACATTTGAGATGTAATCCGTGTATTTGCACAGATCGCAATTTCAGCGGAACCAAACGGCGTACAAATACTATTATATCTTGTAAACAGACGAGATACGTCAATAGGTTACAGCGTCGACACTTACGATGTTAGGCAAAATTCATCATATGTAGAAGTACGAAAGGAATAAATATATGCTCTGCTTGAAAAAAGAAGTATCTCCGTTCTTTGCTCCACCGAACCTTTCTTACCGAAAACCAAATTGATCGATCTATAATCAATATCTATAATCTTCGCGTGCCGCCAATCAAAAANCGGAACCAAACGGCGTACAAATACTATTATATCTTGTAAACAGACGAGATACGTCAATAGGTTACAGCGTCGACACTTACGATGTTAGGCAAAATTCATCATATGTAGAAGTACGAAAGGAATAAATATATGCTCTGCTTGAAAAAAGAAGTATCTCCGTTCTTTGCTCCACCGAACCTTTCTTACCAAAAACCAAATTAATCGATCTATAATCAATAGCTATAATCTTCGCGTGCCGCCAATCAAAAATAAATAGACGATAACATTTTTCTCGTGAAAAATATAATATTTATTATGTTTTCTTTTAATTCAACAGATCTATTACAATTATATCGCCAACCGAAAGCGAAATGGATAATAATATTTTTCTCATAAGTCTATTTATTGTAATTTGTTCCTTCAAACATAACTGATTTAGTTATAATATTTGCGTGCCGTCAATCAGGAGTGAAGAGGATAATAACATTTTTTCTTATGAACACTTTTGCTCACTTAATATAAAAATTATATGTTTTTTCTAACAAAAATTTGTAATCCTCCATTTTATAAGAAAAATTTTAATATCCTTTACACTTTCCCGTGGCGAAACGTGAAAATTATAACTGGATCGGTTATATAAAAACGAATACATTATAAGATATTTTTTATATTGGATATTGAAATAATTTTCCACCCTTTCTTTGTATACGTATATTTCCGGCCTGAAATAGAGATGGCGCCAGCAGGTCTAATTTTTGGCTTGTATTCTATAGTACTATATCTTAATAGATTGTATATAAATTTTCACGTAGATTGCTCTATTTATGTACATTTAAGAGCCGATTGAATAAGACGCCTCGATTGCTTACGTGAAAATGGAAAGGTCAGTGAAGCGTGCGGTCATCAAATATTTCTATTTAAAAGGCCTAACACCATTACAAATTGAAGAAGAGCTGGATTCCACACTGAAATACTCTTCTCCATCATATTCAACGGTTAAACGGTGGGTTTCTGAATTTAAGAAAGGTCGCACGAGCACTTCTGACGATCCACATTCAGGACGCCCCGTTGAGGTCACAACTCCCGAAATGATTGAAAAAATTCAGAAAATAGTGACGAAGGATTGCAGATTAAAAGTAAGTGAGATAGCTGAGGCTACTAGGATGTCAACTGGACAGGTGCGCAATNGTGGGTTTCTGAATTTAAGAAAGGTCGCACGAGCACTTCTGACGATCCACATTCAGGACGCCCCGTTGAGGTCACAACTCCCGAAATGATTGAAAAAATTCAGAAAATAGTGACGAAGGATTGCAGATTAAAAGTAAGTGAGATAGCTGAGGCTACTAGGATGTCAACTGGACAGGTGCGCAATATTTTACATAAACATTTGAGCATAAGGAAGCTCTGTGCTAGGTGGGTGCTGCGTTTGCTAACGTTCGATCAAAAATTCACCC
>NW_014562621.1:0-840 GCF_001313825.1 Dinoponera quadriceps | reverse complement strand
TTTAATTTTTATTCCAACCAATTTGTTCAACTGACATTGGAGGCAGTGCAAAATATATTGTTGGACGTCTGTTTTTAGATTTTCCCAATAATAATTCTGACGAAATCTGTTATAAGTCTCGGTTACTCCTCGATATCCTTCGACATGAGGACAATGCATTTTTTGTAGTATTGCAGTTCGTATATACTTTAGTGGGTATTTGATTAATTCATTGCAAATAATCATCCGAATGTCCGAATTTAAGAACTCCCTTTAAAATCCGGTTTTAATATCGTTCTATGAGACATTTAACACGTATAAGTTCTTAGCTACGCTTATACTGGAGAGTTTTAAATCTTCAGCTGTTTTCCGTACGTTTTTTGTTTCACCTTTTATATTCTTTAATCGTTGGGCCTTCATATTANTTAATCGTTGGGCCTTCATATTAATTCTCACTGATGGATAATATTATATTGTTACGTCCTAGAAAAGGATGTAGGCAACAAACAACGCTTACTCGCGCACTCGCGAGGCCTAAACGTACTGGGGTAGGTTTGCAGATCAGGTCAAAGTCCGCAGAGGCCCATTTACTCCGATCACAGAACGTACGTTAGGTGGTCCTTTATTTAGGTCAAAATACTTAACTAACCTCTTTACCTGGGATAGGACCATATGAAATTGTTGAGAGGAGAATTCAGATTTAAGTAATTGAAAGGAAATGAATAAATAATTTTAACAACTTGGTTAAATTTAGAGCATTTTAAATAAAATAGCTTTTAATTATATTAATAACATAATTTGGTTCTCACATAGATTAATAATAGTGGTAACTTGATGAGAAAAGTCATTGTAAAAGATATA
>NW_014562620.1:0-503 GCF_001313825.1 Dinoponera quadriceps | reverse complement strand
TATATTCAAGATGCCTTACCAATACGCCTAAAAGGCGTACATATAATAAATATGTCGCCAATGATCGAAATGGCATATAATATGATAAAACCTTTCATAAGTGCAGAAATGATAAATTTGGTAAAAAAAATCTTTTCAACCTTTTAACAAATGATTTCTCCTCGATAAAATTATCATTCTGATCTAATTCGCTACTGTTAGCGAGAAGTGATGAAATGGCGCGATTTACAGAATGTTTCAGGACCTATGGAACAAACTTCAGGGAATGATAAGTTTATCTCACCAAAAGTATCAATTTTTGTCGAGGAACTCATGTTCTCCGATGCGTCTTTATTTGAACCACTTGTGGGGTAGGCAACCGGTCGTGCTTGATGTCTGACAATACTAGGTTACGTGTTTTGATTATGTTTGTGCTTTACTTATCTCTTTTTAATTTCATTTACACATTTCATTACAGCAGGTACTCAAAATGTCTGCCTTATGTTCGAGTGCATTTATTATTA
>NW_014562619.1:0-1545 GCF_001313825.1 Dinoponera quadriceps | reverse complement strand
GCTTGGTACAAGATTCAGTCTAGCGAGTGACGAGATTGAAATATTCTAAATCTTGATTTTGACAAAAATACTCTAAGTCTAAAATATTCTAAGTTAGATTTAGACAGAAAAATTCTAAGTCGGATTTCGATGAAAATATTCTAAGTTTAGATTTTGACGCAAAAAACAATTTTAGGTTAAACGCTTACCTAGAATTAGGAGGTTGGTGCTTGGAGAGGAGTGCACCGGACCGCGTTCGCGAATGAACTGAACTCTCGGGGCTCGGGGGCCCTCTTTTATACCCAACGGACGGGGCTGGTGTTGAGTTGTAGGTGGCGTTTAGTGTCGCTTGGGATAAGTGTCGGACGTTGTGATTGGTTGCGTAGGAGGTTTGGTAACATTTTTCTAGGGAGTAAGTGTTGTGTGTTCTGATTGGTCTAAGAATATGGAAGAGGCTTTTGATTGGTCGAGGAGGTTTTCCGAGTGTCTTAGAGTGTGGTTCTGTTCTTTATAGGACTAGGGTATAGGATCTAGGATTCTGATTGGTCCTAGGAGAGTTCCAAGTGTTATGATTGGATGAAGCTGGTTTTAGGTTTTAAGGAAAGGAGATTTAGGGTTTCTATATTTGTTTTTGATCAGATTTTAATTTTTTTAGGAATGTTTTACGGGAATGGCGTATATTTAAGGCCTAGCGACAGAGGAAGGCAAGGGAAAAGGAAAGAAAAAAAAAAAGGATCTGGGTTTTCCGCAGGTGTGACACACGTCGGACGTGACAAGCGAAACCGAAATTCACACGATATTCACGTTACTTCGCCTATTACAAGCAAACTCGCAATTTTCGCTCAAAGTTTGATTTTCTTTACCTTTTCTCGTAGAACTAGCGTGTTTGGTCGAAAAGATTCAAGATGAAAAGTAAATTTTCATTAGTTCACGTTTTCTGATGTAGAATCGAAAGCAACGCTGGCCGGCAGAAATCCTCGATGATGCCGCACGGAAATAAATTAATAAACCTGAATATTTCATTCACACTAGCCAATTCGCAACCGTTCACGATTTAACGTAAAGAAATGCAAGATACACTCGACATTAACGTTACTTCTCCTATTACACGCAAACTTGCAAGTTTCTTAAACGTATTGATTTCCTTTACCTTTTCTCATCGAACTAGCGTATTTGGTCGAAAAGATTCAAGCGGACCCGAGAATTCTCATCAATTCATGTTTTCTGACGTAAAATCGAAATAAATACTAGCCGGCTGAAATCCTCGAGGCTGCCGCATGGAAATAACGTAGTAAAGCGCAATATCTCAATCACACTCGCCAGTTTGCATCCGTTCACGATTTAACGTAAAGAAACGTAAGATTCAGTCGACATTCACGTTACTTCGTCTATCACACGCAAACTCGCAAGTTTCGCCAGCGGATGGATTTCTTTCAACTTTTCTCGTGGAACTAGCGTGTTTGGTCGAAAAGATTCAAGTCGAAATGTAAATTTTCATTTGTTCACGTTTTCTGATATAGAATCGAAAGTAACGCTGGCCGGCAGAAATCCTCGAGGATGCCGCAC
>NW_014562618.1:0-270 GCF_001313825.1 Dinoponera quadriceps | reverse complement strand
TTCGATGCGGCACTGTATGGCCTCTGTGTGGCTGAATTCATTGAATTGCGTTAGCTGCAGATAGATCTCTTCAGACTTTGGTTCCTCCATATCCTCCACCTGGCATTCCGCTATATCTGTGAGCGAAAGGGATGTAATGTTTAGGCTTTCGCCTCCGCAGTCGTAACCTACAAGGGCGCTGGTAGGTGTGGCCCAGTAGGCGGTGCCGATGATGAGAGTCGTGAGCAGGAGGTCCATTCTGTCTGGCTCTTGGTGAGTGAATGCGTGAAG
>NW_014562617.1:657-982 GCF_001313825.1 Dinoponera quadriceps | reverse complement strand
CCAACAAGCTTATGAGAACGTTCGTCTTACCACAATTCGAAGGACCACACATGATTGCGCGTATAGTACTCGGTATAGTAACACGTCTCCATGTTTACGGATCTCTTTGTTTTCCCCCATTAATCGCATTCTATCGTCAAAATTTTTCACGCGTATCACTGTCGGCTGCTTCATGAACCGCAAGTTCGTTTCCTCTGCAAGTTGCAAAGTTGATTTCGTTAACGAGTCGCCATGATAGAACTATTTATAGGGGGTGCATCGTGTCAAATAGCTCAGTTTCGAAAATGTTTCTCCTACTGACGGATGCTTGTAATATTCGAGACCT
>NW_014562617.1:0-559 GCF_001313825.1 Dinoponera quadriceps | reverse complement strand
ATTCGGAAGTGCAAAGTTATCGTCGCTGTGAAGAGCATTACAATCGCCCTTGGCAGCGAACGCAAATCGACGGTCCAGCACTATTGATCAGAGACTGTGACGAATGTCAGCGACGTGTGTAAAACGAGGTAGTGGTTTGTTGAATCGCGCGATAAACGCGCTGCCCGTCGAGTTACACATACCTGGATATAATTTTTGCGGTCCTGGAACTCGCTTGGCAAAACGATTGGCCAGAGGCAATCGAGGTATTAATCTATTAGACGCCGCGTGTCGCGAGCACGATATCGCGTATTCGCGTAGCAACGATCTCGCCGAAAGGCACGCAGCGGATGAGATTCTCGCTGTGAGAGTTAGAGAACGCATAACTGCGAAAGATTCTACTCTAGGGGAGAGAGCTGCAGCTACAGCAGTCTGGCCGGCGATGAAAACGAAGAAAAAACTCGGCATGGGTATGAAAACGAAAAAGATGATGAATAAAAAACGAATACTCCGGACAGCGAAACGTGGTGTTGTTTTACCAGTTCTACCGTTATTAGGAGTAGTCGGTTCGCTGGTCGGA
>NW_014562616.1:313-1128 GCF_001313825.1 Dinoponera quadriceps | reverse complement strand
TAGAAATTAAAAGTAGAAGAAATTAAAAATAGAAATTAAAAATAAGACGTTAATCTCTTATGGAAGACATATAAAATGTGTTTATTTTATTTATAAATATTTGAGTTTTAGAATGTTCAATCTATTCCTTATTATAGAAGTAATGAATTAGATAATATTTCAACGTATGTGCAATGTAAGATTCAATGAATTCTTGTCAAATTTATTTCACCTTGTTATCTTCTTTAAAATAGAATAACCTCTGATACAGGAATTGATTACTGCTAAACTTTTAATGTCACTTTTAAATACAATACTTTTAAATACAATGTAGATCTCAATTTGTAATTTCTTTTATAATTTTTTCATTATTTTGTGTTATGGGCAATACATCTTTGACCGTTCGCTTTGATATATTTTACGGCTATCTAGAAGATAGATTTTGAATTTTTCGTTTCTAGGTATGCAGACTGCTCCCAATTTCTGGCTAAATATATTTGTCCTCGTCATTATTCTGTGTATTTGCAAGGGAATTCTATATTATTTACTCAGACAACGAGTCCAACGAAACAAAACTTTCCGGATACTTCATCTAGCCATAACACTATGTACACGTTACATATGTAGTTTTGCACAAAATGTTTTTAGAACAGGAAGAAATGTTTCTGTATATGAAAAGGAGCACACAACCGTTGGCCTGCACGTTTTCTCCCGATTTAAATCTACTAGACTTTCTTGTGGGGAATATTGAAAAATTTTGTTCATAACGATGTACCGATTACGAACGCATTTTGGGTGCATGTGCGAATATAAATTCCGAAATGATAGAAAGAACA
>NW_014562616.1:0-234 GCF_001313825.1 Dinoponera quadriceps | reverse complement strand
CTTTTTTGTTTCCAACAAACATACGTAATTTATAATTTTCAAGATCATTTAAGGATCATGTTATTATAGACCATTGAACTTCTTTCGATGAAAGCTATAATTTTTCGCAAACAAGAAAAAAACATAGTTAAAATTAAATACATAATTAAAAACAAACTATTTTTTTTAATTATCTTGACCTTCATATCTCTGAAAATATGACTTTGAAAAAAGACGTCTTGTTATTGTAATTGC
>NW_014562615.1:0-1232 GCF_001313825.1 Dinoponera quadriceps | reverse complement strand
ACTCGCTTATACAGATTGATTAATTTCTCATTCAAATATCGTGAAGTTTACAAATGGATATGGATATGAATACAATTATCAGTTTACTGTTCAGCTTTTCCTTCTGTACTTGCACACGAACAATGCGTCAAGAATTGCCGGATACTATTTATATTCGATATAAATTTAAATAAATTTATTCACATAGATATTCCAGTACGCGTAACATTACAACAATGTTCTTACAGTGATATTTTATAACATGTAACGTTTTCAAACATGTAGTTCTTCATGTTGTATAAACGTCATTGTTAGCAATATTTTATTCAAATATTAAAAATAATATTTTTACATTTTAATTTTAGAAATATTTGTATTATATTATAATATTTAAAAATATTACATTATCAAATAACAGTTTGAAAACATTTATAAAACGTTATGTCAAATTATTTATAAAATCAACATGAAATCAATGTTTTCTAAGATTGTTTAAATATTTCTTGCTTACTGGGATATATAATTTGATAGAAACTCAAATCAGCAAGAAACGTTAAATTAACATTTGGAAATGTTAATTTTATGTATATTTTTTGAACGTTTTACTCTAGCATAACACATGTATCTTAAAAATATTATTTCGTAATACGATTTCTCTGAATGTCGTTAAAATATTTTAAAATCATTGCAGGAAATTTTTTTTTTGTTACTTCGACATTTATTTCAGTTCAACGAAACAGTTTAGAATTGTTTTAAATTGGATCTAGAAATAATGTTAATGAAAATATATTAATTTTCTGTTATTATAATATTATTTTTTGCATTGCTCTAATATGTTCAAATTTCTCTAATACGTCCGGTCTATTCATCATTTCAAGAAATTGTGTATGTGACGATTTAAATAAGAAATATAATCTTATCATCGCATAGCCGCAATAATTAGCAGCTGCATGTTTTTATGATTAAATTTGTCTTTCACGCTATCATGCTGAAAGCGTCCTTTATCATCTTTCGGCATGCGATGAGCAATAAAATTAAAATAATACATTTAGCACGAAAATATGCAAGACGAATTTAACCTATATATGGCCTTGATCAGACAATAAGTAGTAAAGTTACTATCAGGACCTCAATTTTTTATATGATTGCGTATACGTAAGTGTCACTAAGCAATTATTTTATGATGCGATTATATCTACTCAATGACACTTACGTATACGCAACTACTTCAATAATAAGGGTGCAGAACCAAG
>NW_014562614.1:0-486 GCF_001313825.1 Dinoponera quadriceps | reverse complement strand
CGGCAGGGGGAGGGAGTAGGTGGAAAGCTGGAAGGAGGGTAGTATCGAAGGCAGAATGAAAGAGAGAGAGGGAGAGAGAGAGAGAGATCGAATCAAAATAAAGTCTTTGAGACTCATTGAACTGGAAATAAGCGACAGAGTGCATTCCGCGCTCGGCGCTACTAATCTGATGCAATTACTTTACAATTTACTTTGCCGGTTGGCACTTAATACCAATAGAACAATCTCTGAAATCGAGTTACCACCTCTAAAGTTTTCAAGCCCTTCGCCGCCCTCGTCCTCACGCCGGGAGTTTTGGATAGCGCCTGCCGATCCTGCCTCGCGCAGCTCGCTTGTGCCGAGTCTCGACGTAGTAGCGTTTAACGAAAGAATAGCGATTGGTCAGTCCCGACGCGTCGGTTGTTTCACGAAACGCGGCATCAATGGTATTTAGACATCTTCTACGTCGTGTCTTCGTAATTGGCGCACGTGAAAATATTTTTTTCT
>NW_014562613.1:0-378 GCF_001313825.1 Dinoponera quadriceps | reverse complement strand
AAACAGAGTGTAGACAATACAGCTGTTTACGTTGTTTCCTGAAAAAAAAGAGACCAAAAAACAAGTGGGATACACATTTGAAAGAAAATTAATCCTTATTTCAGACATGTTTCAGACATATTTGTAACAATGAAAATATTGTGATATATATGGTATTGTTACGCTCGCGCGGGGAAATAAAACGAAACAACGTTAACAAGAAAACAACTTCAACTATATTTACTATTTACAAGGGAACACACGTAACTCGCAGACTTAAGCTCTCTCTTTTGTTAGAGACCGTCGCGCACGTCACGACGACTCAACGGCCCCAAAGAGAATCTCTCTTACCCGTTGTTTATTAGTCAACGCTGATCATCTATTGTTTACGACTCGTTG
>NW_014562612.1:0-430 GCF_001313825.1 Dinoponera quadriceps | reverse complement strand
CATGGTTTTTGACCGTGGTTTTCCCGTGGGGCATTGGGTGAATGCCGAGACGGGAACTTGGAGTGTTTTCGCAAGAAAACGTTGGGTTCACGAGTGATACCCCCTCCTTGTCCGAAGATCAAGATAGAAGGACACTAGAGAGTCCAAATATCTAGTACTATCCCTCATTGATTAAGGAGGAACATAGAGGAAGAAATTGAGACGTGAAGGATTCTTATTGATCCAATGCGGTCACATGGACAGAAGTCCACGGTAGTACAGGAAGCGTCGTGATCCTAGGAAGCGTTTTGGAGATGGATCCTATGTCGACGCCGTACGTTAGCACGGGCTGGAATCCGTGTTCGTAGTACGGGAAGCGTCGAGGATCTTGGAAGCTGTGTTTCAATTGTCGGGATAACGATTTTAAAGAGGGGGGCAGTGTTACGCCCGT
>NW_014562611.1:0-1128 GCF_001313825.1 Dinoponera quadriceps | reverse complement strand
TGGATGCTGACTTCTTGATGCCACGATTTCTTCCTCGTCACTATGTGCTAGATCCATCTGGTCAACCATTCGGACTAATTCCGCGTCATCCATGACGGGTTTTTTTTATAAAACGGTTGATGGTAAAATTTTCGTCAAAAGCAACAATGTTTGACACAAGTGAAAAACAACGGTAATAACACAAAACACGCTTTCAAACTGTAACTGGGACGAAATATACTGTTCACATCAACGATCGTGGAGAAACTAACTGATTCTACGTTTCACTGCGGCAATACGATGTTATTTTGTGTTGTATAAAACACTGTCGACAAGTACCGATAAGGGTCCAACGCCACAGCGATTTACGCCGCAGATCGAATATCGCCTGAGTGGCGACCATCGGTGTTTATGTTAGACTTCGGTACCTCCAAGCGATAGGAAAAGGTCGTCGTCCACAAAGAGTTAAAACGAAAAACTATTTTTTTTAATTCTCTCATAATGAAATTAGATCATTTATAACGTATTACAAATTTATTTTGAGATAGAGTTCTCCCGCAATGCGAATAGTAAAGCGCTACGAGGCGCGGGCCGATATATCGGCTTTGGCACTTCTCGCCAGTGTAGCAGGAGCCGATATATCGGCTCCCGGCACTAAAAAGGTTAAGATTCAATTTAAGAAAACAGTTAGGTACCTTGGCATCCACATACGAGGGCGGTCCGATAAGTACTTAGCCTACAAAAGAAAAACAAAAATTGTGGAAAAGTGGCGATTTATTTCTCAACATAGTCTCCTTTTAGCTCGATACACTTGACCNTTTTAGCTCGATACACTTGACCCAGCGATGCTCCAACTTCTTTAACCCATCTGAAAAATACGTTTTCTCGAAGTCTGCAAAGGCCTCCGTGGCGGAGATAACCTCCTCATTCGACTCAAATTTCTGCCCGGCGAGTGACTTTTTCAAGTTTAGAAACAAAAAAAAGTCGCACGGAGCCAAATCTGAAGAATACGGTGGATGGGGCAGCAGTTTGTCCAATTCGACCAATTTGGCCGAATGAGGAGGTCATCGCCGCCACGGAGATCTACTTTGCAGACTTCGAGAAAACGTATTTTTCAGATGGGTTAAAGAATTTGGAGCATCGCTGGGT
>NW_014562610.1:0-224 GCF_001313825.1 Dinoponera quadriceps | reverse complement strand
TGAATTGTGTACAGTACCTTTGCTAGTAAGAAGACCATCACCAAGCCAAAAATTTAGAGGTTTGTAAGTATAACTTTTCACATTGTGTTTTGTACTGTTTAACATTTTTTAAAGCCATAAACGGAACAAAATTAAAACTCATTATTACCAAATTATAGAATTAAGGGTGATGTAAAACACTGAGAGATATGTATTTGATTCTATATAGAAGCTGTATATATTGG
>NW_014562609.1:405-936 GCF_001313825.1 Dinoponera quadriceps | reverse complement strand
CCGCTCGGGCTGCGGAACGCCTCGCAGACATTCCAACGCTTTATGGATATCACTCTGCGTGACTTGCCGTACGTACGATGTTACATGGACGAGTTACTTATCATCTCTAATTCTCATGAGGAGCACATAGAGCACCTCAGAACACTCTTCCAGACTCTTCGATCGGCCAAGCTGTTCGTCAATTTGGCGAAATGCAGCTTCGGTAAGGCCCGCCTTGGTTTTCTCGGTTTCAGCATTTCTGGCAAAGGCTACGAACCACCCGCAGCTAAAGTCAAGGCAATCGAGGATTTCCCAAAACCTGAGACTCCTGCTCAGCTCAGGAGATTCCTGGGCATGACAAATTTTTACCGCCGATGCATCCCCAGGGCATTACTTCTCCAAACTCCTCTAAGCGATATGCTCAAAGGACTCCCCAAGGGCAAAAAATCAAACTGACTTGGTCACAAGAAGCCGACCAGGCCTTCTTGGACTGCAAGCGCAGCATCGCGCAGTCCTGCCGGCCAGCATTCCTCGCCCACTCGGCCCCGCTGG
>NW_014562609.1:0-394 GCF_001313825.1 Dinoponera quadriceps | reverse complement strand
GACGCCTCCAGCTCTGCAATCGGTGCCTCACTGGAACAACGCGAGGACGGCGTCTGGAAGCCTATTGGTTTCTTCTCCAGAAAACTCAGCAAGACTGAAGCCCGGTACAGTACTTACGACCGCGAACTCCTCGCTATGTTCGCGGCAGTTAAGTATTTTAGACGCATCCTCGAGGGCAGAGAATTCCAAATCCGCACAGACCACCGTCCGCTCACCTTCGCTTCAACTCAACGATCAGACAAAGCCTCTCCGAGACAGCAGAGACACTTGGATTTTATCCTCCAGTTCACCGCAGACATAGTCCACGTAAAGGGGGAGGAAAATGTCGTCGCCGACGCTCTGTCTCGCACCTGCACCATCTCGATGCCGACGACGCTCGATGCAGGGCGCATTT
>NW_014562608.1:0-3749 GCF_001313825.1 Dinoponera quadriceps | reverse complement strand
AGTTTTACTATGCCCATCCACATGATGAGCCCAAAAAATCGTTTCATTTTGGTTTTATCTGTCGGTTTCCATTTGTCTAATTGCGATAACGTTTTCTCAAGCAACATCTTTTCCGCATATCGATTGGTTTCTTCCACTATAATTTCGAGGATTCTATCATCCAGTAGCAAGGAATAAATGTCTCCTACATTTTCATAATTTCGATTTAATATTTTAAAACCATGTCCACCTACGAAAGGCGTAAGCTGTGGTTGGTTTCCAGTAGGATTAGACCCGTCCGTGGAAGAAGGATTTGTATAATTGTTCATAAGATTCGATTGATCTTTTTCGTCTTCACTGCTTGATAAAATTATATTGCTACGCACAGGAAGACGATGAAAAGGTATTATGTCGCTTGAGCTTTCTGTTGAAAAATCATCAGAACTTATGCGTGTGATCCTACGGCGTTTTGCTATAACTTCTGACTGTGGCATATCAGAGTCCTCGCTCAAAAATTGTTCATTGTGCAATGCCATTTCTGATCATAAGGGGTAAAAATTATATAATTATTTGGCTGTAGCACAGAAATAAGTATATACTTACTGTATGTTATGTATCCTCCGTTTGATTTCACTTTAGAACCAAATAAACTGAACTAAATAAACACCAGCTTTAAATCAAACAATAATTGTTGCTTCAACGGCGCGCGAATAAATGACTGAACGATACAATGTCTCCTGTTTGACAGAGTTGACATAAGACAGTCAAAAAAAATGACTCTCACGCCGCGTGGGGCGTATACGCCCCACGCTACGGTAAACGCTGTATACGTGATGTGAAGTTGTCTATATTTGACTTTACAATAAATTTTTTAAGAATTCTTTGTTTTTTAATGAGAATTGCAAATGGCCTGAACGGAAAGTGCAGCGGGGGTCGTATACGCCCCACATGGCATGGAACGTGTTAAAAAGCATCAAAAGATAAAACAAAAATATTTTTTTTTAAGCGGCATATGTCAAAGTTTGGGAGTTGAAACAACTCTTTGAAAGAAACGGAATTTCTGATTTTTAGCATTCTCTAAAGTATAAATAATAGGTGGTTGCATTGACACCCACTATTTTTTTTTCGTTCGTTATTTTCGTCCTTTTTTCTAAATATTAGGTCGTTGCATTGAAACCCGCTATGTTCTTTCGTTCTTTAAGCATTTATTTTGTAAAAACTTGTTGGGTTACTTCAATCAAAATATTGTAGCCGTGAATTACTTCATTCACCTTAGTTATTGAAACGCTACTAAGAACGCCACTGAGAACGCTTTGACAGCACAACGAAAGTAAAACACCGTGTTACAAGAAAGCACCGCGTTGCACATTCCGTTATACGGATCAGGACAATATGTATACACCCGATTATTGCTAAAGATGTCCTCCCTCACAAAAGTGATTGATCTCTATATCAGATCAACGCGGACCCTAAGCGTGGGCTCGTCCGCACTTTCTGTTATCGCACTTCGCGCTGTCTCTCTCGGGTAACCACTACCTCGCGCTATTGCAACCATACACAGCGCAGGTTAGGGACAAAATTTCCACGGGTATAAAAAGTAAACATTATAATTTTCTTCATAAATCTGTTTATTTTTAAACCTTCTCGTCCTCTCCACACTTAACCACTCCACCATTCCTAACTCTTGAAATATTCGTCATGCGTTTAGACCGCCCGGGTGTGATTGTATTTTCCCTCGGATATTACACTTTTTCCCAACTTTCTGGCAAAAACTGAATCCCACATAGAAAGAATGCCCTGTCTTTTAACGCTACGTACTCATGAATCCGTTTCTGGGCTTCCTCGTAATTACAGAAGTGTGTATTTTCTAAGGCGTGTTGCATCGACCGAAACAAGTAGTAATCACTTAGGGCAAGGTCCGGAGAATACGTTGGGTGAGGGAGGACTTCCCATTCCATTTCCATCAGTGTTCCTTTCACTGCCAATGCAACATGGAAACGAGCGTTATCATGCAGCAGAATCACCTTTCGGTGATTTTATGTCGTTGGCGGCTTTTTTCTAATTAAATTATCGTTCAAACGCTCCAGTTGCTGTTGTTAATGTTTGGCAGTGACCGTTTTCTTGGGTTTCAAGAGCTCATAAAGCACCCCCTCCATATTCTATTAGATTCACAGTATGGCTTTGTGGCCATGGATATTCCGTTTCGACGTAAATGTTGATGGTTAGCCAGAACTAATCCATGATTTTTTGCGTTTAGAGTTGTCGAAATAAATCAATTTTTTATCTCATTACAATATGCCACAAGAAACTTTTTTTCCTGTGTCACGAAGTAAAGAAATGGTAATATTTAATCGATTCGCAATGGCGTTCTCGTTCAGCTTGAGTGACAGCCATTTTCCTTCTTTCTGTATTTTTCCCATGGCATGCAAACGTTGGGAATGTTGGCTTATCAATTGTTATAACTTTGTTATAACCGCGCGTTAAGATACTCACTTTAGCGTTCGTCAAATCCATGAATGTACAATGCTTGAGTAGAAAACACCGCATTGCAAGAAAGCGTTACACACGCTACCACACAATTCTGGACGGCACAAAATTGCTGAAATGTCGCTAATTCATCCCCCCTTAAAAATAAGGCGAGACTATAAAGAAGCTGCGCCTATTCGGAAAACGGCTTCCTCAACGTTCAATCTCGCACTATCGCGAATCACGCGTAATTCGTATAACCGCTGCCAAATGCAACGCGAGCTAGGGACAAGGTTCCAAAACGATATAAAACTTGTCTAAACTTCGAAATAAAGCCTTTTTTGTACAACTTTTCACATGCAACGCCCGTCATCCGACATTTCCCAATTCCCAAAATATACGACGCGTCTCGGGACCATCCGTGTGTAACACAATATTGAATTGTTCATCCAACTCCTTAAGGGTTTCATCCAGCAAACTTTGCAAACCGGAACCTTCAAATTATTTTCGAGTGACCTAATCGTTGCTTGTCATAAAAGACACAATCGCCACTTTTTAATCATCGAAATTGATCTTTACATTGTTGTATTATATATATACATATATATACCAGGTGTAGAAGTATGAAACCGGAATTTCCCTATAGATGGTGCTAGCCATCAATTTATCGACCGTAAGCCCGCTTTGCAGCGCCATCATCTCCCTCTAACAGCTGACGAAGGTTTTCAACACACAACAACCCAAGTTCCATACACCGGTATATTTTTCTATAACCTTAAACATGTCGAGTTTTGTGCCTACTAACTACGATTTGCGGATAGCATTGGTTTTTTGTTACCATTTGAAGAAAACTGCTGCAGAATCGCATCGAATGCTTGTAATACACACAGCAAAACTGGTCAGGGAAACGATCGAGGCGTTCAGTTTGGAAATACTAACGCACGCGGCTTTTTCTCCAGACTTGGCTCCGTCCGATTATCATCTATTCGCATCAATGAGACACGCTCTCGCTGAACAACGCTTCAATCGGAGCTNAGCTTACTGTGAACATGCTCTTGGTAAAACACAGTGTTTCGAGTGGTTCAAACATTCAAAAGTGGTGATTTTGACGTGAGAAACGAAGAGCGTGAGAAACCACCAAAAAAGTTCGCAGACAACGAATTGCAAGCATTATTGGATGAAGATGATACTCAAACTCAAGAAGAACTAGTGCATAAATTGAATGTAACGCAGAAAGCTGTCTCAATTCGTTTGTAAGCCATGGGAAAGATTCAGAAAGTGGGAAAATGGGTTCCGCATGAACT
>NW_014562607.1:0-963 GCF_001313825.1 Dinoponera quadriceps | reverse complement strand
TATCTTATCTAAAATATGGTAGACGCAAAGATAGAAAGTAATATACATATAAAATCATTAAAAAATTAGAGGATATAAAATTACAATAAAGATTATATGTTATTTAGTTTTGTATTTCTCATATAAGTTATCTTTATATTTTCATCTAATTTTTTAACGTTTTCGTGTATATATACTGTTTTCTATACTTCACGCACGTCTAATATGTCATAGATACAGGATAAATCAGAAGAGGGCAAGAAAAATAATCGAGTCGAGCTGTTGACCATTATTTTGCGTCGATCGAATGTTCAAGCAATCATTTATTTCTTGCATATAAACGATACTTCGCGAATTATACAGATAATATCGAAAGCGTCAGTTATATATAAAGATATGCTACTGGTTACTATTGGTCCTAATAATTTACACTCCATGATAATACATATATTTATGAGAATAGTTTGAAAAATTTGGTAAAATTCAATGAGATAGCGCCATAATTCATAAAATAACATGACTTCTGGCAAGTATTATTCTCCAAGTAACCTCTGTCAAAATTTCAGTCATACGCGACGTGTTAACGTTTNACTAATTTTGCATTTGCCGTAATAATACAAAAAAATGAGTTCGGTGCAGTCATAAAACATTATTATTTGAAGAACTTAATTCACTCACCGCCGCGCAGATCAAAGCCGAGTTGAATGAAATTCATTGGGACTTTTCACCAGCGTTCAAGGCCGTTTAATTAATAAATGAAATTAAACGTAGCCGTACGTGCTCTGAGGATGTATCGCGCTCCAATTACGCTCAATTTAGACCACTACGAAGAAAATTATTGAAAAAATCCTTGATGTCTTAATGAAAAACCGCCGAGTGTACCAGGTGTAGAAGTATGAGACCGGAATTTCCCTATATATGGTGCCAGCCATCAATTTAGGTACCGTAAGACCGCTTCTGCAGCGCCATCATCTCCCTCTAACA
>NW_014562606.1:0-576 GCF_001313825.1 Dinoponera quadriceps | reverse complement strand
CGTCAGCTGGAGGTTTTACTTCAATAAGTTTACTCTCAAATATTTCAATAAACGAGATCGTAGTGCGCAGTTCCTGTATATAATTTTCTGATAAAAAGACTCCTATCTGGTCGGAGATAATTCGTGATTTCCTGAGCTTAACAGCTACTTGAGCTCTCTTTTCTCTGATTTTACGTCCTCCTCGATATCTTTTATATCTATCGATACGNAATTTTCTCTTTGATTCCATGTAAGGCTCTTCAGATTATACTCACGATAACTAGCTAAACTCCTAGGTAAACTACCACGTATAAAAATTTCGCTGGGAATATGAAGAGCAAGCTCTGCTCCTGGGCGAGCTACCTGGGTAACAATGGCGAGAAAGATGGCTTAGCAAGCTCAACTCCTAGATGAGCTACCTGAACAACAGATTTGACAAGTATAAAATAGCAAGCTCAACTCCGAGGTGAGCTACCGGGGAGGGGAAGTGGATGCGATGGAACTGAGAACTTGAAAGCAGTTTTTCCAAAATACCTTAGAATCAAATTATTTGTTTCAATAAATAAATGGTTCTTGATTTGAATTGTTTACAAAAAT
>NW_014562605.1:1131-1339 GCF_001313825.1 Dinoponera quadriceps | reverse complement strand
TCATGGCTCCAAGGTAATGCTTTGTATTTGGTGGGATCAGCTCGGCGTAATGTATTACGAGCTATTATAACCAACTGAAACAATCACAGGCGATCGGTATCGAACTCAATCGATGCGTTTGAGCCGAGCATTGAAAGACAAGCGGCCGCACTACGCCGAGAGACACGAGAAAGTGATTTTGCAGCATGACAATGCTCGACCCCATGTT
>NW_014562605.1:0-1057 GCF_001313825.1 Dinoponera quadriceps | reverse complement strand
CGGATTATCACTTGTTCCGATCAATGGCACACGGCCTGGCTGACCAACACTTCCAGTCTTATGAAGAAGTCGGAAAATGGATAGATTCGTGGATTACCTCAAAAGATGACCAGTTTTTTCTACGCGAGATTCGTGCATTGCCCAAAAGATGGGAGAAAGTAGTGGCCAGTGATAAACAATACTTTGAGTCATAACTTTATCTCCATTTTTTTACAATAAACCCTAAAATTAAAAAAAACGGGGAGAGCAAAGTTGTACACCTAATAATAATAATAATAAAATAATGCTCTTTCGCGTGACGAAATGTGACGTGTTACTGATCGATTACGCGATACGTATTATATCTTATAATTTATTTCTATTCCCGAGAGAGAGATAAAGGAGGAGGAGGAGGAGGAGGAGGAGGAGGAGGAGGAGGAGAAAGATCTGATAACGCTCGCTCGTGTGACGAAATGTGAGACGCGTTACCGATCGATAGCGTGATATTTTTTATTTATAATTTATTTCTGTGAAGGGGAGAAAATTAAATAAAAAAAGGTGAATTAGTATTTGTGTGTAGTTATATTTATCATAAAGGAAGGGGGAGGAGGGAAATGTGTGTATGTGTGTGTGAAATAAAAAGTATATTTTATTTATCGGTTCGTTCAGATTGTTTTTTTTGTATTTTGCTGAATCGTGAGGGGGGGAGGGGGGCTCGTTCGTTCCCTTCTAATTTGTTCGCTGTAGCGAGCGATGGAAGTGATGGTGGTGGCGGCAACGGCGGTGATAGTGGTCGTAGTTATTCGCTCGTGTGAAATAAAAAAAAATAGATCACGATAAATTAAAAGTATAAATAAATAAATTAAAAAATAGATCACGATATGATACGCATTTTTATCTTATCGCTTCGCTCAGATTATTATTTATCGCAGAGGGGGGAAAGAGGAAAGAATGTGTGTGAAATCAAAGAATAGATCACAAATATAATATGGTGAGAAATAAAATATATATATTTTATTTATTTCATTATTCTTACTGTATATATATATATATATATATATATATATATATATATATA
>NW_014562604.1:0-438 GCF_001313825.1 Dinoponera quadriceps | reverse complement strand
AAGGACCTTTAGGAAGATCTTTGAGTCGAACAAAGAAAATGACGCTACATTGACGAACGAATTGTTCGGTAAGTAGCCAGTACACAAGTGAACCATTTTGGGATTCAGTCATTTTTAAGTCGACTAAAAATGAAGTGTGCTCTGGGTTGAATGAAGAGCCAAGATTGATCTTATTAACTAAATATGAGCTTAAGAAAGCATTAATATGTCTTGGTCTATCTAAGCTGAATAAGGAAATAAGGGCAGCTCTTTTGAAGTACCATAATGTTCTAAACCGAGACGAATACCAAGTTAAGGCTCAGCTGCAAGTTGGCATTATTGGCTGTATTAACGTTTAATTCTCCGACCTTCTGAAAATTTATCAAAATCGAGGAGAGGATTTATCAAATCTATAGAGGAGAGCGTAAAAGCTGCTGTCTCAAAACTGGCAGAAGGAAT
>NW_014562603.1:0-1027 GCF_001313825.1 Dinoponera quadriceps | reverse complement strand
CTTCAAGTGACCTTGCCGACGCTATTCAAGATCATACTAATACTGCTCTATAATGGGTCATATAAAATTCTACAACTTTTATACGAAATATCTTTTTGAAAATTCCTTATTTGACTTTCTCCTCACACTGTAAAACTTATATTGCGTATAGTGCCCTCTATGGACGCCATTCAAGCAAACTGTTATACAAATAAAGTCTGCTAGTGAAAATATTTTTATTAATATATAATATGTAAGTATTCACAATTATCAATTCGTGTACTTCCCTTGTAAGACGGAAAGAAACGCTGTCGGCAATTCGGTAAATCATTGGCCTCGATCGCATCAGCTAAATCAATGTGAAATGTTGGAGAGATCTATCTTTTTCTCTCTCGGTCTTATCTTTCTCTCATCTTCGTCCTTCTCTCATGTTTGATGCGCCGAGCTAAGTTCGAGATACAGCACAATCTGCCGCGTCTTGTATAAACTATAGATCAAGGCTTTTCTACCACGCTATCCGTAGTACGCTAGCACGCGTGTCGCTTATTCCTTGTTTTCTCTTTCTGCTTAAACTGTCCATTAAAATACTGTTATAATCTTATAATGTTTCTAAAAGTCGTTTACAAGGCAGTGACTAATCGTTTATTTTTATAAACTCTGAATTATTTACATGAAGCGTAAATATGACGCAGTGCAGCATTTTTAACAGTAAATTAAAAATTTTTTGTTAATTTTAGTACAATTTTTTAGCTTCAGACATTAGATAATGTAGTAGTATTGGTACAGCGATGGTACATCAAAACACTCCCCCACTAACTACCTGTCTGGCGCCGGAGGCATTGCCTAATTTTAGAGGAGGCGTTGCGGGATAATCTGGCGCTCCGGTGGAGTAGGAAAAAAGTGGGGATTATGCCCCGAGAATTTTTCATCGCCGTGTGTAGCTGACTTCTTCTATCAGCTTCTAGATTTTTTGAGAAAAAAAAGTGGAGTTAGTCGTCAGAAACTGCCCCGAAGGCTCATATCCGACGCCATATACGTAGGGAGGTAT
>NW_014562602.1:0-454 GCF_001313825.1 Dinoponera quadriceps | reverse complement strand
TGAATCTTGCGTTTCTCTACGTTAAATCGTGAACGGATGCAAACTGAAGCGTGTGTGTGAAATATTCAGCTTTATTACGTTATTTCCATGCGGCGGCCTCGAGGATTACATTAGGCGAAAGTTTCTTTCCATTCTACATCAGAAAACGTGAACTAATTGAATTTCACGTTTCGGCTTGAATCTTCTCTACCAAATACGCCAGTTCCACCAGAAAAGGTAAAAGAAATCTAAGTTTGAGCGAAACTTGCGAGTTTGCCTGTAATAAGCGAAGTAACGTGAATGTCGAGTGAATCTTGCGGCTCCTTACATTAAATCGTGAACGGATGCAAACTGAAGAGTGTGATTAAAATATTCAGCTTTATTACGTTATTTCCATGCGGCAGCCTCAAAGATTTCAGGCGGAGAGCGTTTATTTCGATTCTACGCCAGAAAACGTGAACTGATGCAAATTCAC
>NW_014562601.1:0-1046 GCF_001313825.1 Dinoponera quadriceps | reverse complement strand
CTGCTAGCTCGCGCACTTTCAGTCGACGATCATCCAGTACTGCTTTGTGGATTTTCTTCACCATTTCTGGTGAAGAAATCGTCACCTCATTTGGTCGACCACTGCGATGCTCGTCTTGGCAGCTCGTACGGCCTCGTTTAAACTCTGCTACCCACTATTTTACTATTGTAAACGAAGGAGCAGATTCACTCAGAGTAGAATCTAGTTCAGCTTTTATACTGATTGGGCTGAGGCCTTTCAAATAAAAGTATTGTATCACATAACGATGACCAATTTTCTCCATTTTCACAAATTCACTGAAAACGTTCACTATTGATGGCTGCCAAACAAATACTAAACAACGTGACGTCTTCAAATTTAAAACATATGCTTTCTAGATTGTGTACTTTCTAATACAGTGATATTTTTCAAATAACTACCGCCATCTCTAGGTCAGATCGGGTACTTCAGGGACCACCCTCGTATATGATTAGTGCCGACTCTTCGGGCCGGCTCCGTTACTCTTACTCCGCACCACCATATATCTTGCGTACCGAACGCCTCGCGCTATCACGAACTTACCCGGAGCAAGTAAAAGACATGGTCCATTTCCGACACAGAAATCATTATAACCACGTATAAAATAATCCATTCTTTATTTACTACTTGTCTCTCTAAACCAGCACCTGTCCGCCCGAACCACCTACTCTTGAACAACAAAACGCACCCGACCGCCCCCGGACACGACAGAAAATATTCTCACTATTCGTCTAGATGATAACATATACAGCAATATATTAATTTTATGTCAAAATATTCTGAGATGTTTTAAAACTGGAATATTTTTCCATCGCATCTAAACTTCAACAAAATTTCTCAGAAAGATTGTTTTAACCCCGTGCGGGATTGTTGGTTCCCCATCGCTTCCCCAGGTAGCAGATAGGGAAATGCTTACCGGCTTGCCGGAGGGTATCAGAGAAATAAAATATCCCGGGGTGGACCAAAACCAGCAACAAGTCATTGCATGCAATGTACAGAACAGAAATGGATACTATCCCAAGTGATAG
>NW_014562600.1:0-599 GCF_001313825.1 Dinoponera quadriceps | reverse complement strand
AAGATAGAGGATGCCATTTAAAAAAATTGAGGTGACCTTGATGTGACTTACAAATAATTCTTCAAGGTCAAACCAATGACAGCGCCTTATGGTCCCCTCGAAACCAAACAACTTTTTTCTGGAAAATTTTTCTTTCCCGGCCTTGGTTTTCGAAATATTCGACTGGATGTATTAAAATGGTCCACCCTGTATATAGGTGTAAAAACTGTTTTTAACATTAATTGTATATGACTGTGGAGACTTTTATAGAGCCGATGGCCCACTGATTATCGCCAAGTACTATGCTGTTTAATAAATAGTAGCTTCTGCAAATTATTATACTATTCTTTTCGTTATACAATTTATATCTAAGTTCATTGTACAGTAACATTTAGATGTATAATTTNATTTTTTCAAACTATAATAAGATGATTATCGTTTAAGTTTAAATGTAATCCATACAAACAAGAGCAAGTATAAAAGTGCAATTCATTGTATTTTCCTTTGAAGTGGGAAAAAAAGGTAAAAGAATTAATTCTGGAAACGGAAAGGATGAAATAACTAATAAGAGAAAAAAAAAACATCAGTAGCCGAAAATGAATTTGAGATTGATAGTGATA
>NW_014562599.1:0-924 GCF_001313825.1 Dinoponera quadriceps | reverse complement strand
TCCTTCATTTTCTCGTCCATAGTGCAAGAGGCAAGACAAGTTCCAGAAAATTCTATATAATTCTTGTCAGCGAACTGATTAGGCTGAGCAGGGAAAGCCCTGCTTTCCTTTCTTTCGGATTCTTCTCATTACGTGCCATCAGTTGGAAACGGTAATTTAAAACGCAACAAAGTGTTCTGTAAAACCATTGCGTCAGTAATGAGTATTTGTGCTGAATGTTAATCAAGAAATAGGATTTTCTACACATTCTTTGCGTTTGTATTGAAACTTGTAATTCTTCGTCTTCGATTATCTCAGATCGTTCAGCGCGTGGTCGATTGTTCACTTCGGAGTTTCCGTTTTGATTTTTCCAAACTAATCCCGGCCTTCCTGTTACAATATTGACGCCATTCGTCTCATGAATAATTTTAGTTACCTCAGTTGATTTCACCGCGATGAAAATAATGAAGCATGAAATGGTGACAATGTACCTTTTTGGTGTTCACATTTACCAGGTGTACCGGTATGAAGTGAGCGTTTTTTTGTGAAATCAAAACACTATTTTTTAATGGGAAAGTAAAAAACATTTTATTCAAAGTATTGGCCATTGCTAGTTACACATTTTTCCCNAGGTGTACCGGTATGAAGTGAGCGTTTTTTTGTGAAATCAAAACACTATTTTTTAATGGGAAAGTAAAAAACATTTTATTCAAAGTATTGGCCATTGCTAATTACACATTTTTCCCATCTTTCAGGCAATTTGTGGATTCCACGCCAATAAAACTGTTCGTCTTTTGAAGCAAACCAATTAGTCACCCAATTCTCGACTTCCTCGTAGGAATCAAAGTGCTGCTCAGCCAATGCGTGTCCCATCGATGTAAACAAATGGTAGTCGAAAGGAGCCAAGTCTGGTGAATACGGCGGGTAGGGTAGCAGCTCCCAGCC
>NW_014562598.1:0-1246 GCF_001313825.1 Dinoponera quadriceps | reverse complement strand
ATAAGTTAATAAAACGGTGATTATTAAACCGCACGCCTCTACTCACTTATTCACTCATATACTCGCACGCGCACAGAACAATAAAACGCCTGGAAATCCGGCGAGCTACGCTGGGATCACCGAACGCTACCGAAAACGGTCAACCGAGTTACCGGACGACCATTCCACCGGCCGTGATTGGGCAGAAGTCCACTGACCGGCGAGGCACGGGTCACAGTTAGAATTAAAAATATAATATCTTAAGTCGTTTTCATATCTGTAATACGTGTAAATAGTCAGTTAACTTTGACTTCAATTACCTCAACTTCGATATGGTCTATCTTTTTGTAATTTTGCAGTTTAGTAAATTGTGTTTTGATGAATATGCTATTAAAATTTGAAAGATCCATAAAAAAACTAATTTACGAACCAATTATTTTCAAACTTGCATGTTTTTTATGATAAACTCTGATTTTTAAAATGTCCCATATGGGACAACTCATAAGGTTAAGATCAGATGAAGAAAGTGGCCATTGTGTGGACGAAATGAAGTGCGAAACATTGCTTTGTAACTATTGTTGGGTAACATGCGCTTTATGGGAAGACGCTGTTAAAAGGTAATTCTTCTGTATCGAAATATTATTGGTTCTACGGTTTCAATATATCCTCCAATATTTCCAATATCTTTTTATAGTATAAATTAGTGTTAATGTAGCTATAAAATAATTCACGAAGATCATCTGGACGCTGCTACTAACACTATAACTTCAGCTGAAGCCAGTCTTCTCGTGCGTAAACAAATATTTAAATTTTCATAAGGCTTATCTGTTAATCATACATAATCGTTTTGCTTATTTACAAACTGCTGAATAATGAAAATTTTCTTATCAGAAAGAACGATATAACAATATAATGATAAGATTATCTCTACTTGTTTGCTGTCTTCTCAACTCCTTGCATCTTGCAAGCTTACTTTTTTCTGCATTTGGTTCCGTTTTTGATTTTGATTTTTGTATTTTGAAAGGCTTTAGTAGAAGTTTTAATATACGCCTTAGACNAAGTTTGTTAATTCTCGTCATGCATCACATAAAGCGAGCCTTTATCTTTCACACCATAGCAAACGAGATCGCAGTTTTTTTTTCATCCGCTACTATAACGTTTAGTAATGTTATCGGTTGCCTTATAACGATTCGTGCGATATACAAACATTCCATTTATTTTTAAGTATCGCATTTCATTTGCAATAGTCGCTTTTGATTTTACAGCC
>NW_014562597.1:0-1888 GCF_001313825.1 Dinoponera quadriceps | reverse complement strand
TTCCGTAATTCGACGGCAATTAAGTTTTCGGTGAAAATGCATCTGCTATAAAAATTTGGTTTCGCGATCATTGCCTCGACACCGTATTGTCCATCCCATTTTGTCAACAGTTTCACATCTACATGATTGCGTACATTTTCCATCGTTTTTCCAAATACAGCTTTATTCATCAATTTATACAAATTTTTCTCGAAATTATTCGTCGCTTGTATTCTAAACTGTGTATTTAGTTCGATGTAATCGCGGAGCCACGGAGATTGAGCGAATTGGAGTATACGGTGTATCTTTGTAATGCNCGAAGACCGTGACGCGTGCACTGCTGCAGGTTACGATAATGAATAACATAACGCTGCTTATCGCATAAGGTTGCCAATAACTTATCCTGTTTTTTACCCGGTGGTTTGGCGCGCGTTGGACAAAACGGTAGGTCAACGTGAGCGTCGTGCAAATGTTGCGGATATTCCAGAACGATCTCGAGAATATAACCTATGGCTGAATCGACAGCGATTGAAGATACATCAAATGTTGAAACATCTGTGACCCATTGAAATTCGGCGTGAGGCAGCGGTTGACACATTGCCCCACCGTACAGATTGTTTACGTCNGGTTTCGATGGATCGTAAGACTGCATGTACTTGTTATTGGCCTGTGCGTATCTACTGGAACATTGACTGAGACCGCCGCGTATACCACGTTCGATGAACATGACCATATTGATATCAGTGAGCAATTCAAAATTTATGCCGGTATATTTTAACATAGCATCCCAAGTTAAACCCTGTAAAGTATAATAATGTGCAGGATCTAATCCGTAACTTTTGATGCAACTATCCTGGAAATTTTCAAAAATATCTGCTAATAATAACACATCAGTCTTCAGATATAAATCGCTGTATTCGCCCAAGGTTTTAATAAAGAATCGTTGCCAGACTTTCGCAGCGTGCGTGTAATCGCTCTCTGATACGGTATTACCCGTCAACGAACTACAAAACGATTCTCGCGGTGGTAAACACGGGTCCTGCAGCTTGTCCGCGCAATCAAGGTATTCATATGGAAAAACACCCTTTCGCGTCAATAAATCGAAATCGGATATATTTGAAAATGTGGACTGTAAAATTTTTAATTTTTCTTTGCCGAGAAAAGATGCTAATTTTTCGAGACTGGTATTTAAAAATTTGTATGAATCGATGAATCGTAACTGTATGCAATTTCGTGAATCAGATTTTTTTACTGTATCTTGGACATGCTTCGTAAATGATATATTTTTTTTTTTGTTATCGGCAGCACGTTGATCGAGCCTTCAAATGCATCTGCTATTTCCATGATAATAAAATGTGAATCGTAGCCGGATAAATTATGGAAAACTATTGGAATGTAATATGAATGTTTATAATTTAAATTGCACTTTGAATGCGCGGGATTGTTGTACCGTCCGGTNAATAATATGTGAATCGTAGCCGGATAAATTATGGAAAACTATTGGAATGTAATATGAATGTTTATAATTTAAATTGCACTTTGAATGCGCGGGATTGTTGTACCGTCCGGTGAGATGGCAATGATCGCGTATCCTCGCGTGTATCCTCTTTCTTGATCTCTTTCTCGCACACGTGAAAGTGCGTTGCACTATCAAATGTTTCCAACTGTTCGCTTGATAAAGTTTCCATCGGGACATTTGTTGATAAGACTAATTTTACGCGGTGCGCTAAATCTTCGAGTTGCTCGATGAACCACGAGACGCAATCACTATCGCGACGGCTTCGAAAATACGATAATGATTAGTCATACGAGCAATGTAAATAATACGCTATGCTGAATACCGTATGATGCTGATACGCGTGCGATTTGTGGTCCTCTCCCTCATCGCTCGCAGTCTTCTGTAAAATGC
>NW_014562596.1:0-1349 GCF_001313825.1 Dinoponera quadriceps | reverse complement strand
ATAGTAAAATTTGATTAACCCTTTGCACTCGAGGGCTCCGGAGCCATTTAAAATTTGTCTTCAAACTCGAGGGCTCCGCTATGGAGACAATGCAAATAATTTTCAGTTCATAACATAAGGACAAATCTAGTAAAAACTATTGTGTATAGGATATTTACTTATATGTGATCTTTCCACTGAAATTGCTTCGAGTTGCTGGTAATATGAATGAAAAAAAACTTCGAGTGCAAAGGGTTAATATATGCCGATCAAGTGTTTGATTACCGCAACTACATAATTTCGTTCTGTGTGTATATTATATATACAATATCACATATAATACATAATGTACGAAATACACTGTGTATAATGTATATACAGTATACGAGATTACAGTATAGAACTAAATTATTTGGTTGCAGTAATCAAGCATTTGGTCGGCATATATTATAACCAAATTTTGATACTTGTTATTAAATCCTTCTTCCATTGAATGGTTTGTGTGCTTCGCTTACGTAAGTAGAGACTTGTAACCAACGCGCGGGCGACGGAGCATGAATAATGCAGGAGCTTCGAAAGTTGATACAACATTCGTTAAATTCGTTAAGATTTGTCAGACTTGGGCCGCGCGACTCGCCGGTATCTCCTCGCGCGGAACACGAGACGCTCAACATTATCGAATAACTTCTATTGTATTCGAAAGTAATAATGACTTCATTGGATGTTACAAAGTTTAACGATCGATGTATTACTCGCACTAATGACATCCAAGAAACAAGGCATCAGCAAATAAAGTTGTTTTTTTATTGCTTTACCAAGATAAATATATTAATTAATAAATATGACTCTGAATATATAAAATTGCTCGCAGTTGAGCGAAAAACTTGCAAGGAAGATGACGACCGAATTCTTAGTGCAAAGAGATTATATACAGATAAAAATGCTAGTTTCAAATAAATAATTAATACTTCAATACTCCCTGACAAATTTTTAATTGAATTAAATAAATTAGATAAGTACTTAGATCAAGTAAATATTTGGAGTAATTATTTACTTGAATCTTTTTCTGTCTAGTATTTCACTGCAATGGAAGCTGCACTGAGAAAAGAACTCTTAAAAACTTATTTGTAAGAAACGTAAGGTTTATTTGACAAATAAGGTTTATTTCTGTGACATAAACCTTATATCCACCAAATAAATTTTTATAAATACTTTTTTCCCAATATGCCTGAAACTTAGTTGAGCTATGACGAGAAAAGACTAACTAATGTTCCGAACAAGTGTCGTACGAATCGACAGCATTAGTAGAGGGGTTAGGCCCGTTCTGGCGCAGTTGGATCTGTTTTACCGACCGAGTAGCAAATCCAGTT
>NW_014562595.1:0-2774 GCF_001313825.1 Dinoponera quadriceps | reverse complement strand
TGAGTTTTTTAAACAAAAAAACCGCAGAAACTAAGTTTACCACCTAATATTTTAGTGTATTCAAATTCTTCCAGATTACTTAATATTAATTGAGGACCCCTCTTTAGCGGGGATTGTTACGAGAGCGTAATGCGTCGCAAATAATCTTTATATATATATCGAAGGTATATATTTTATGTATCAATTAATGTTGAGCTTCAATTCGCGTGTAGTGTAACAATAGCGTTGTGTATTAGTATTCTATTTCGTTTACAATATTTTCGGCGGTTCTCTTGCGTTCTAGTACACGAAGGTGGTTAAGGCGGTAGGTTAGTTATTCTGAATTAAACAAGGGTGATCGTTAATCTGGACTGAATGACGACATGTCCCTGTTCTTATAATGTGACTTGTAAGAAAAAGGATTATGCAATGGCATAAACAACTTAAGGTGCGTTAATTATTTACTTTGGCAACAAAAATACGTGTAATTTGGCAACCATACGTGTAATTTGGCATCTCAGGCTGTGAAAAAATTACTGAGGAAGAATTGGAGAGGCACTGTACAAAATGTTTAATGTGAAGAAATTAATTGTTACAAATCACAACAAATCTACTGCGCCAGAGGTAACTTGTATGATGTTAGAAGATGTTTTTACTTGTAAGAACACTATCAAAAGATATTAAGTAAGATTACAGTCTGTAGTAAAAGTTTAACAGAAGTATTCACTTTTATTTATGTAATACATATTATTTTTATAATTTCAACTTCGTTGATAATCATCTGTCATTATTGGAAAATTATAGTAAATAAGACACTATGTAGTAAAATTTACAATTTGTTAAAGATATTAACTTCTAACTAATTAATTTTCTTTCTCGACGTTTCTTCATAGAATGTACTTCAATTTGTAATACCACGTATCATAATATTTTCATCGTTACAAATATCTTTAATATGTTTGAAACAAAGATTATACTTCTTCTAAATGTTTCCAACTTGTTTTCTCTTTGACGTTTTCTCTTTTAAAAGACGGTGTAAACTACTATACAGTGTGTGTACTTGACTTGTGAGAACCGTTGGAAATATCAGAAGAGTAATGTGAAATCGGAATCATCCTTAGCGAAATTACAGTTTGTATTAAACATTTCACAANTTTTATAATTTCAACTTCGTTGATAATCATCTGTCATTATTGGAAAATTATAGTAAATAAGACACTATGTAGTAAAATTTACAATTTGTTAAAGATATTAACTTCTAACTAATTAATTTTCTTTCTCGACGTTTCTTCATAGAATGTACTTCAATTTGTAATACCACGTATCATAATATTTTCATCGTTACAAATATCTTTAATATGTTTGAAACAAAGATTATACTTCTTCTAAATGTTTCCAACTTGTTTTCTCTTTGACGTTTTCTCTTTTAAAAGACGGTGTAAACTACTATACAGTGTGTGTACTTGACTTGTGAGAACCGTTGGAAATATCAGAAGAGTAATGTGAAATCGGAATCATCCTTAGCGAGATTACAGTTTGTATTAAACATTTCACAAAAATATTCTCCTCTATTTATATCAAGTACATACTATTTGTATAATTTTAGCTACACCGCAATGAATTGTCATTACTTGAATAACATAGGCAGACAAAATTTGGCAAAAATATTTTACCAGAAACCGGAGTATACTATTCCGAAGGTTTTTAACACGCTGAATTCAAATCTGGCCTCAGAAATGCTCGTTTGGCTCATGTTTCCGAAATATTATAACCTAAATGTGCAAAAAACGCGATTTTAGCCTTTATTTGAGGTCATGCAGTATGGAGAAAATTTTCTTTTTCAAAAAACTGTTCAAAGTATCTCAAAGTATAGGTCTCAATGAATTCATGCATGAATTTAAATTCATGCAATTTGAAATTTTTAAAATAGCATATATCGCTGACAAAAACAGATATTTGAGCAAACTCAACGGCATTTAAAGAAGACATTGCTCTGTATTTGGTGGGATCAGAAGTGTGTAATCTACTATGAGCTGCTAAAACCTGGTGCAACCGTTAACACTGATCGCTACCAACAGCAAATGATCGATTTAAATCGAGCATTGCGTGAAAAACGACCGGAATATGGAAAAAGGCAACACAAAGTCATTTTGCTCCATGATAATGCCCCATCACACACAGCAAAACGGGTTAGGGAAACGATCGAGGCGTTCAGTTGGAAAATACTAACGCATTCGGCTTATTCTCCAGACTTGGCTTTGTCGGATTATCATCTATTCGCATCAATGAGACACGCTCTCGCTGAACAACGCTTCAATTTGTATGAAAATGTACGAAAATGGCTCGATAACTGGTTTGCTTCAAAAGAAGAAATGTTTTTTTGGCGTGGCATTTATAAACTGCCCGAGAGGTGGGAAAAATATATAATTGGAAACAATGGACATTATTTTGAATAAAATATTTTTTATCATTTTGAATCAACAGACGTGTCATTTTTACAAAAAAATTTCGGTTTCATACTTCTACACCTGGTATACAGTGGAATAAAATATTAAATAACGATCAAAACACTTAAATATATTAGGTCAACAACTTTGCTCCCGCCGTTTCCCTATATATGGCTTTAGTAGAACTTAGTGGTCAAAGTAAATAGATCATATACATCATACAATCAACTTGGGCATCTGTCAACATAACCTAACAGTTACATTAATCGATTTGTATATGTACCATAAAGTTATCGTCAATTGAAGATGTCAGTTTACAAACCGAATTCTCGTCATTTGCGGGAGGTT
>NW_014562594.1:0-1494 GCF_001313825.1 Dinoponera quadriceps | reverse complement strand
GGTTTTGCCCTATTCGCGACCGAAATGACCTTGACTGCGGTCAACGGTGCTTTCTACGGGTAAACGTCGAGCTTTCCGGAGCGATCCGCGCTAGCTCGCGGCTCCGCACGTTCTCGACGAAGTTTGTCCAACTCCTATGGTGCCCCCTCGACCGTCTCCCGAAACGACCTTGACAAAGGTCGACGAGTTTTATACGGCCGATTCGCAAACTTTATGGATCGACTGCGACTGTACGCGGTCCCGCTCGTTTTTCCGATGGTGTCTCACCTCTCGGATCGGAATTATCCCTGTCTATTCCTCCGCGACCCAAGTGCACTCGACCGAGGTCGAGTGGGTCACGCGTGAAAGTATCGATTCGTTCCGGGTCGAATCGCGTTAGCGCGCGTCCTTGTGCGTGTTCGTCCACGTTCGTCGACTGTCGACGGTTGGCCTCTTCCTCGAACGACGGCCACTCGTTTCGGCGGTTCCTTTCCCGATCGACGGCTATTCCGGCCAATCGACAGGCTCGGGGCGCGTACCGCGGCCCCAACGAACCGACGCGGCGTATCCGACTCGAACTCCACGGTCCGGGACTAGCCGCTGCCGAACTGACCCAGGCTGCGTTCGTCGAGATTCACGCGGGGAATTTCCACCTCCCGCAGGTCAATGTGGACTGAGACGAAGTTTTACGCGCGTTTTTACTCGCTTTCCCCGATTTTCGGCGCTTCCTGCAATGACCTTGACCAAGGTCGCCCGAAACTACCGGTTCAACCCCGAAATCATACGAGCCCGGTATCCTTCTCGAGGGATACGAGGCCCTAGGGACCCTAGGTGTCGCTTCGACCCGTCCGAGGCCTGAGAGGCCCAGGGTGTTTTCCGGGTGCGAGAGGCCTGCGAGGCCTGGGGTGTTTTTCCAGACGTTCGAGGCCTACGAGGCCCAAAATGGCCCCGCGGTACGCTTGCGTCGCAACGGCGAATGCAACTTGCCGCTCGCGGACCTTTAGCGTACAAATCGGGACACGTGTCTGTTCGAGAGACGTGTGCCCCCGCGCTGCTACGTGTATATGTCTATATATGTATACCGCTTGTTAGTAACAAGAGACCTCCGGTGCTGAGCTCGCTCTTGCACCGTTCCTACCCGGAACTGCTCGTCCGTTGGGTCGCCCGTGGGCGTCGTCTCCGATGCAATTTTTCGTCAATGCGGTGCGATCGTTTCGCTCAGCGCCGGTGACCTGGGGGTTTTCCTCTTTGTACTCGCCCCGTTCTACAGTTTGTAGAACTCTTAACGCTACGTTACCTATAATACACCGGCCCGTCGGCTTATTCCGCGGTCGCGTGTCCGTGCGATCTAACTGTGAAATTACCTGAATGTATGTACCGCGCGTGGTCGCCGGGCGTCCTGTCACGGTCGCCAGATTTAGAGTCGCCAGATAAAAGAGCGCCTGTGATTTCAAAAAGAGCGCGCCTGGGAATAAAGCGGCTGGTTCTTTCTTACAAATGTGGCTCGCGATGTGA
>NW_014562593.1:0-1377 GCF_001313825.1 Dinoponera quadriceps | reverse complement strand
ATAAACCAGTATTATTGGAATAATGAAAATACAAGATTAAAATTAAAATAAAAAAAATGTAATTCGTATAACTTAATTTAATACAATCGGATTTAACGTGACAAGAATGATGAACATATCGGTATGGCGAGAAAAACAACATTATATAATACAAGGAAGATAATTACGCACTGTATGTAAATGATTTAAAGTGTGAAGTGGGATTTGAGATTGGNGATTGAAATGATTAAAAGTCATGTTTAAATATGAAATAGAGACTTACGATTTAGATGAATCAATTGTGGGGAATAGTACGTAGAACATGGGTTTGTTGATCGTTGTGTACCGTATTTCTGGGATCCCGGAATACGGAGAAAATTAGTTCACTTCAAAGATCCCGACTTGGACATCGCGTTACTAAGCAGCAGAAGAAGAAGAGAAAATAACTCTGGAGAGATACCGATTTGGTCAGCGAGTTGTTCAGCGGCAGAAGGCGAAATGTAAATGACTCACTGTGGAGTGGCCAGAGAGTAAGGTTTTTATAGGGAAGATTTTGGGGAGTGGCAAATGACGATCGCCATTGAAAGGAGTTCTCGGTCTCTCAGAAGGGAGATGTTAGTTCTCAGCATCTCCCACGTGCCAACCCTACCTCCTTATGGTGTGAGTCGGAAACGCTGGAGGAGGTTGTAACAATCACTCCTCCTGATGGCTGACTGGGCTCTGGCTTGAACTTACGCTAACTACCCCCCGAGTAATGAAGGGGAAGGCTCAGCGGGTCCCTTGTGAGACAAACTGCCGGCGGCTTGGTGTCGAGGCGCAGAAGGAACGCCAGCGGCTCGAGCGGTATGAAATTCACTAAGACAGCAAGCTGGTGCGCTGGAGCCTTGAGGTTGCTGGCGGATTTTGCCACCTTCCTCCCCTTCCCATTCATCCCTTCCATGATATAACATTACCACGAACAGAAAATCTGTTCTCACGTGGTATTCTCCAACTTTTCCACCTTCCACCCTTCCACAAAATTTCACTGCATAACCGCGAACAGATAAACTGTTCCCACGCGATTAAAAACCAAATTTTCCCCACTTCCTTCAACCCCCATAAGCATTACCGCAAACAGGAAATATGTTCTCACGCGGTACCCACATAATATCCCCTCCCACCCTTCCGGAGAAGCCCACTGTATTACCGCGAACGCATAAGTAATTCTTAAGCGGTACAACGTTAAAGATACCTCTTTTTCCCCATCAAGAAAATCACCGCGTTACCGCGGACAGTTAAACTGTCTTTATGCGGTAAAGCCCTAGTATTCCCCTTACTGTCGTGGCCTGTCTACTAACAGCCCTCTTTCCCGCCACCCTGGCGCTGCGGGGAAGCCGGGCAGAAGCTGCGTTATGCAGA
>NW_014562592.1:0-533 GCF_001313825.1 Dinoponera quadriceps | reverse complement strand
GCGGAGAGACGTCCTTCCGTTTCTCGTTCCATTATATTAAGTGGCCTCTCTCTCGCTCGTCGATTCGATACGTTTGATACGTGCGATGCATTCCGGGCCAGATTTTTTGACGATCGCAAAACAACGCGTTTCCGATCGCGCGCGCGCCCCGCTAAACAGTAATTATCACGAATCTATCTTAAGAAGCGATCACATATTCTTCTTGCTACATGATATTACCGATGATTTACAGTACATTGAAAATTGTAGTCTTCCGCGGCGCACGATCTTCTTGATCCAGGGTAATAAATCTGCTCTAATGCCGGGTTGCGGAGAAACAGAGTTATCGGGCTCTTGAAATTTATCGGATCTTTAACAATTTTCCGCCATTATCGTCAACGATTATCAATAATTCTTTTTAATGCCGACTATGCAGCGGCGGCGGTTTTTGCTGAGCCGGCATTAACGCGTTAAGCTTAGAACGCGCACTTACCCGCTCGAAGCACGAGGCGTGGATCGCGCGAAGTGTCTCGGAGCGCGATTCCGCCGATAAA
>NW_014562591.1:0-644 GCF_001313825.1 Dinoponera quadriceps | reverse complement strand
GCCCTATTCGGTCGGGAAAAAAAACAGCGCCTACCGGCCGCTGCTATTCCATCGTTAAAAAAAAAACAGCGCCAACTGCGCCAACTGGCCTTCCTACTTGGTCGGTAAAACAGATTCAAGTGAGCCAGGACCGGCCCTTCTCATCTACTCGCATCTTTGCTTTGTCGATATTGCGTTCGTTAACATGCATTTCTCCGATCAAACTGCCTCTACACGAGTGTCAGTGCCAATACGACAATAGAATATCCGGAATCCCCGGTAGCAGGATGCTGAATCAGGAAGGAAGAAAGACGCAGGAGAATGACACGTGGACAGCGATGCATCATATATTTCCAGATGTATCGAATAATTTATTGTGCGGCGTGTTTAAAAAACTTAGCGAGAATAAGAAGTTGCCCGAGACGAAATTTAATATTTATTATGAAAAGATCTCGAATTACTAGTTGACGTGTCTAATATTAAACCGCAAATAAAAATCTTGTTGACATCTGTCGACCCTTTTACTTCATTTTTGTTTCAAGTATTATATTACATGTGCTGAAAAGTCGCGGGATTTTTAATGAAAACAATCGTTTCTTGGACAAAGTTATATTTATTCCTCAACATAGTGCCTTCGAGTGCTATAAACTTGGTATAACGATTTT
>NW_014562590.1:0-1069 GCF_001313825.1 Dinoponera quadriceps | reverse complement strand
CGCCGCCGTTTGTTTCAACCACCACAATCACTCCCTCCCCAGAGAGCTTTGTCTCTGACAAAGGGAACGACACCCTTTTCTTGAGTGAGGTAGTTCGAGGTGCGGAATTGGTTGATTTTGACGGCTGCTTGTCATCCGTTTCTATGAAAGCTGGCTTTAGCCCATCATTAGAGACGGTTTTTTCTTTGTCGTTGATGCGAATGACGAAGGTTCTTTTGTTCAGCCTCTTGATAATTTCGTGTGGACCCGTATATGGCGGCTCCAGAGGTTTGCGGAAAGAGTCCACTCTCCTGAAAACGTGAGTGCACGTCTGCAGGTCCTTGAGCTGGAACGGGTGTCGTTTGGAGTGGTCAGATGCCGGAACCGGTCTCACGGCGCGAATGAGCTTCCGGAACTTTCCTAGGAACTCCTGCGGCTCTGCTTGTAAACTATCTGAAACAAAAAATTCTCCGGGGATGCGTAAGGCCATGCCGAACAGCATCTCCGCCGGAGATACCTGAAGGTCCTCCTCGAAAGCCGTGCGAAGGCCAAGGAGGGTTGAAGGCATCAGGTCCGGCCAGGGCACGTGTGGGTTGCACATTAGTGCTGCCTTGAGCGTGCGGTGGAAACGCTCGACCATCCCGTTTGATTGAGGATGGTAAGGTGTGGTGCGAGTCCGTTCGGCTCCAATAATCTTGGAAAGCGATGTGAACATTGAAGACTCGAACTGGGTGCCTTGGTCCGAAGTAATTGACAAGGGGGTGCCGTAGTTGCAAACCCAATTTGTGAAGAATTTTTCTGCCACGGTGTCCGCCTGCATATTCCGCATGGGCACTGCAATTGGCCATCTGGTGAACCGGTCGATGACTGTGAGGCAGTACTGGAATCCTATCACCAGCGGCAACTTGACAATGTCCACGTGCACATGTTCGAACCGGTTGTTTGGTGTAACGAACTCGCCGAGAGCAGAGCGGTTATGTTGGTGAACTTTGGCCTTTTGGCAATGAAGACACGTGCGTGCCTATTCTGCTGCGTCCTTTTTGAGTCCGGGCCAACAGAACTTCGTGGCCAGGAGTTTGACTGTGGCCCT
>NW_014562589.1:0-454 GCF_001313825.1 Dinoponera quadriceps | reverse complement strand
CACTCTTTTTTTACTTTATCACTTTGAACTGTTGGTAAATACGTGTGACGGGAGAGCTACTACATTATCCATACGGACAAAACTAGTAGCATAATTTAAATCGAACTTCACTCAGTAAATTCGTTTGATTTTATAAATATCTGTAACCAACGCGTCTCATATGTTGATTGTTTCCGCATTGAAGTAGTAATCAGTAATGATAAATATACTAGAACGTACAAAAACTAGTTGCGCGTAAGCAGAAAACCAGTCTATTTTTGCATCAGTAGAAATACATGGAACGTATAAAAATACATGGTATATGTATCAGATTAAGCTTCAATCTTGTGAATATTATTCTTGATACATGTACCAAACAACCCCCAAAAATCGCATATTAAGAGGAGCTATAATTCCATCATCTCTTCTATTAAATCTCTCCTCCTTTAATAAATAATGTATAAGTAAAGTAGAG
>NW_014562588.1:0-24054 GCF_001313825.1 Dinoponera quadriceps | reverse complement strand
AAAAATTGAGAGCTAGAAAGTTCGTAAAGTAACTTTCTCGTTTAAAGTCAATTTTGTTTGCGTATAGAAAGTATTTTTATCCGTTAACATTTATATGCAAACGCAACTGCGTCCAATTTTTCTTCTTTCTACATTGATGTGAGGATTGACTTTCTAACGAATGAGAAGTTTCATCATCGGGGGAGAGAACAAACTGAAACAAACTTTGTATATTCAATACAACTTTCAAATAATCACAATTCTGTTCTATGGTAAAGCCTTACATTGTTGTAACTTATTTTATTCAAAACCTGTAAATCTGATACTAAATTTGATAAACAGCTACGAATACTTTTTCATGAAAGAAAGACAGATTTCATTCACTTATCTCGTAAGAAGTTCATTTTGACGGGAAATTGTACAGTGTAACATAAAAATTGACGATGCGATATACATTGATCGATTAACGTATATGATATTATTATTACATATATCTATCTTATATACCCCGTTCATTTGTGTCAGGTTCTCAATAACAAAAATGCATTCAATTGGTTACGCTTCGAAGTACATTAAAATACGCCGCAGCTGTTCTGATAATCTAATAAAAACAAAGAAATATATTACATATAAATTTGCATATTAATTTCAGCTTTGCACGTTCCACTTCAGTGGATTGCTGAACTTTTTCGGTCTTCTAGTTTTCACATGATACATTACATTAAAAGCTTAAAAACATCAATTAGAACAAAAATGACAAAACAACAAAAGCGGGTAGTCTCACAAACTAAAATGTAGCGAATTGAGGGCCCAGAAATAAATGTACTAAGCTATGATTTACATGGCACAACTTAAGGAAAACTCATAAGATTTTCAAATACAACTCAATATTGCATTGGTCCAATTAGCTTAAAATCACGCATTCAAGTTATTCACGTAAAGAAGGGAAAATTATATAATAAATACTTAATTATATAATAAATAATGAATTATATAATAAATACTTAAAAATGCTATAAGTCTGGAACGCATAAATAAAAATCTATAAAACGTGTCACTTTCTCTTTTCAGTTTAATGACATAGCGACAATCGTACGTTACTGAGTACGAGTAAACGATTATAATAACATTTGAATTAATTCTATTACCTCGCCGAACGTTTTGACTGAAAGGACGAAGGGTTTGCCAGCAGTAATCTTCAACGGCACATTAGACATAATCATCACTAAAACAATTCCACGTGCTTTCTTATCTGGAAGACGATACCACTCGAGTTCGCATGATGTAACCGCTACCTTCTCCGCCTGTCGTAATGAATAGAGATCTGAGCTTCGTAAACTTTCACAACTGGCCATCTTAGACCAGTAGATGCATTAATGTACATATCCAATAAGCACATTTATGTTGTACGCATAAATATAGTTGCATGTGCGTGATCAATGAAACGACTTCACGATTTCAACTATGTGAAAATATACCTGCGTCATAAGCTGTTCTCCAGTATAACAGAACATGAATATATTTATTACCCCGGCTATAAGAGAAATAAAGTAAGAGCTCATCCCTATTGAATTACTACTCTCCCATTCCTACAGAAAAATAATATAACATCTTTATGTACTAAATGTAACGCCATTGTGCAATAAACTGACGAAAGTTCTTGTCGGCAGTTCATTGTGATTTACTTTGGAACTTTTTCATTCGCACGTATATTAAAATGAACGGAATAACAAACCATTAATATGCAATAACTTAGGATGCAAATTATTATTGTGCCCCCGGCTAACTCTATAAAACACATTTGCTGAAGAGTGTGCTCCACCAATTGCAAAAAGCTGAAATGTATTTACCGATGGCCTGATACTGTCATCAAATGTAGAAATAAACTGGCGAAACGAAATACAACGTCCGTAAACGCACCTGCGTATTCGTGTTTGATGATTGACGATAACACTCAGCTTCTTATTTACCTTTGACTCATCTCGTTCTTTCTTCTCGACGAGACCGTTTATTAAGTCAACTAAAACTTTTAGCTGGCCGCAAGCGTGCAATGTGAAGATAATAACGAGGCCATATAAGCTTACTGCGATTGATATAGTAACTAGCCCAGAGAAGCATTGCATTGCATAAACTATTTCGTAGGTTGGACTGGAATAAAAGTCAAACGAAAAGAGATAAGTCGGATAAGGCAAGGGTCTGATTGTGACGTTTTGCGGGGTGACGGTCTTTCCTCTGGCCAATGGTATCAACGTTCGAAACGCGATTCCACTGCTGTACAAGAAGCCCGCGGAAATCATGACCAAACGTCTCCCGATTCTCGCGGATTTAAGCATCGTGTTTCTTGCGTCCACGTTGTCGACGTTCTTCCAATCCTCTTCGAAATGCTTCAAACAGTGCCTGATCTGATCTTCGCGTGTTATCAAATTGTAATATTTGGCCACGCTCATTAAACCGTAAAGCATAATCGTAGTTGTACGCAGTCGAGCGCGAGCTCTTTTCTCGAATATCCAATAAAGCGCGCCTGGCATTAAGGAACAAAAAAGAAAAGTGTACGCAACCAAGATTCGCAGTAGCTTGCCAATTTTCTCGCAAGTCGATCGTTTCCCGCTGGAATTTGGCCAAACGCCAAGTGCAAACAAAATATTATGAGTTAATTGCAAGATATTTTTGACATCCTCCTGGTAATGCTCGTTTTGTGCCACCTCGAGCATATTAATGATCGCTTAGCGATCTCGTATGCAAAAGCTAATCTTCTCTAAGATTCTACTGTATTGGGGGATACGTTAGAAAAGCAGTGCGGAACTCAGACGACACGAAGTACAACTGACCGTTGAAGAAAAAGCTGGCGATCAAGTAAACTCGCTATTAGAATGCGCTTGCGCGCGTAAGAACTACAACGTTGCGTAATTCAGAAAAATTGAGAGCTAGAAAGTTCGTAAAGTAACTTTCTCGTTTAAAGTCGATTTTGTTTGCGTATAGAAAGTATTTTTATCCGTTTACTTTTATATGCAAACGCAACTGCGTCCGATTTTTCTTCTTTCTAGATTAATGTGAGGGTTGACTTTCTAACAGACGAGAAGTTTTATCATCGGGGGAGAGACTGAAACAAACTTCGTATATTCAATACAATTTTCAAATAATCTCAATTCTGTTCTATGCTGAAGCCTCACATTGTTGTAACTTCTTTTGCTCAAAACCTGTAAATCTGATACTAAATTTGATAAACAGCTACGAATACTTTTTCATGAAAGAAAGACAGAATTTCATTCACATATCTCGTAAGAAGTTCATTTTGACAGGAAATTGTAGAGTGTAACATAAAAATTGTCGATGTGATATATATTGATCGATTAATGTATATGATATTACTATACATGTGTATATCTTATATGCCCCGTTCGTTTGTGTCAGGTTCTCAATAACAAAAATGCATTCAGTTGGTTATGCTGCGAAGGATATTAAAATACGCCGCAGCTGTTTTAATAATCTATAAAAGCAAAGAAATATCTTACATATAAATTTGCATATTAATTCTAGCTTTGCACGTTCCGCTTCAGTGGATTGCTGAACATTTTTCGGTTTTTTAGTTTTCACATGTTACATCACATTAAAAGCTTATAAACATCAATTAGAACAAAAATGACAAAACAACAAAAGCGAGTAGTCTCACAAACTAAAATGTAGCGAATTGAGGGCCCCGAAATAAATGTGCAAAGCTATGGTTAACATGACACAACATAATGAAAACTCATAAGAGTTTCAAACATAACGCGATATTGCATTGGACTAATTAACTTAAAATCATTTATGCGGATAATTCATGTAAAAAAGGTGAAATTACTTTAAAATGCTATGAGTCTGGAAGGCATAACTAAAAATCTATAAAACATGTCACTTTCTCTTTTCAGTTTAATGACGTAGCGGCAATCGTTCGTTCTTGAGTACGAATAAACGATTATAATAACATTCGAATTCGTTTCCTTATCTCGCCGAACGTCTGGAATGAAAGGTCGAAGGGTTTGCCAGCAGTGATCATAATCGGCACGTTAGACATAATCAACACTAAGACAATCCCATGTGCTTTCTTATCTGGAAGACGATACCACTCGAGTTCGCATGATGTAAGCGCTACCTTCTCCGCCTATCATAATGAATATAGAGCTGAGCTTCGTAAACTTTCATAACTGGCCGTCTTAGACGAGTAGTTCCAGATGCATTAAGGTACATATCCAACGGGCATATTTATGTTGCACGCATGAATACAATCACGAATACAACGCAACTTTGTCCGATTTTTCTTCTTTCTACGTTATCATAGTAAAGGTTGGTATTTCACAAATATCTGAATTCTCGAAAAGTTATCAGTCGAAAATTCATATCTATATTAAAACGTAAAAACACATATAACGTAATTCTTCACACGTATATACTAAGTAATATAATGTTAGGAGAAGAATACAAAACTTTGAAAATAATGCTGCACTGCTACGCTGCATTATTTCCATTTTAAACTTTAAATTTTGATTGAAGAGTTGACTTTGCAGCAAACGGTGAAGTTTCATGACAGAAGTGGAGACTAAAGCACATCTTGAATATCCAAAGCTTTCAATTTTACCTTTTCTAGTATTGTGGCTTTATACTTGGAAATATTATCTGGTAATTCTAATAATATACTTAGTGCAGGTATTAATCTCATACTAAATTTAATAATCAACTACAGGTATTCTTTCTAAGTAATAACAAGCAATTTCAATCGCTTATTTTGCAAGAAGTTCATTTTGACTGAAAATTTTCACGTGTCACATACGTCTTGATGACAAGATGTTAACTGACAAATATGGTACTGTTATTATCGATTTTCGTACATCTTTCATCCTCATTTTTTTTCATTTACTTTTGCTTACAGAAGCGCATTCGTTAGGTTACACTTAGAAGCACATTAAGATATGCCGCAGCTGTTTTAAGAATCTGAAAATCACAGTGGAGTGCCTCATGTACAAAAATATTTAACATTCATGGCATCTGAAAATGTCATCTAAAGTCGATTTTGTTCGCGTGTAGAAAGTATTTTTATCCGTTAACTTTTACGACACGCAAACGCAACTGCGTTATTGGATAAGCTTACCGAGTATCCAACCACGCGATCAGCTTTCTTGATTATCTACAAAACGTTGCGTTTCTTTCGATATTGAAAGAAGAAAGTTCTGTAGACTCACTCCGTTATTTAATTAGTTTTATTTTAACAGTGCATTAACAGCTAACATAGCTAATTTAGCCATGAGATTGAAACATGTTATTACTCAGACCATAACTGATCGAATCAGATTTAAATACCCCACGGCCGTCCTAACGACCTAAATATACAATATATCTGTGTTAACAGCCTTCCCATTTGAAGAAAAATTTGTAAAACCTCCGATAATTGAGCTTCCATATATACGCGCATGAAGGAGATTTACACACAAACGCAACGCATATAAATTAAAATAAATAAAACGCACTTTCTCAACAAAGCTGTTACTTACAAGACCGAATGTCCTGAAGGATAGATCCATAAAGCTGCCAGCTTTAAGTCTCAACGGGGTGTTCGACATAATCATGAGCAAAATTACCGCTCGCGCCTTTGTATCCGGAAGAACGTACCAATCCAAGGTACACGATGTCAAGGCCACCTGTTCTGCCTTTCGTTAATAAATTACAGACATTAGAGCGACATTTGAAAGAGGGCCATCTCGATATCTTTCATTTTGAAAGGTCATATTATTATCACTGCAATGTATACGTGTAAAAACAATTTAATATACCTACCATTTCAGAGAGTTGTTCGCCAATAAAACAATATGTAAATATATTGAAAATAAACGAAAAGATTGTAATGAAATACGAGAACATAGCTACGCCATTGCTGGCTTCCCATTCCTAAATAGAGAAACAAAGCATGTCGCGCGACAAGCACAATTAAATTATTGTATAAACACGCACATAGTCCGCCTATTAATTCTTACGTACCATAAGAAGATGGTATGCTAGGAAACATATCAGAAAGCTACACGTTACGACTTCTAATAGGCTCGAATAGTGTATAACACCTTGCACCATGTGAACCAGACTAAAATTTATATCATGAGAAAGGTGAGACTCGTATACTCTGGTAATAATCAGATATACTTCGCGAAATATTTATCAAAGAGAACCATGTGATATGTTTCCAACTGACACGTAATTTTATCACACATAAGAATAACAACAAGACATATGTTTCATATGGAATGTAAATATTTGACTCAAACAAGAAAGAATAGACGTGTATCGATGCATACAAAAACAAACTGATGTTACTCTTTCGTTCTTATTTGATGTTCCACAATAACTGATAATTCCCCGTTCGCATCCCCATTTTTGCATCCGCTCGTCAAATTGTTCATTATCGTCATCAAGATTTCCAACTGTGCGACGATATGCATCGCGAAGAGCGACGCGATGCCGCAAGCTGCCACTGCGATCGTGGACTTGACGAGCGACGTGAAGCACTGTACGAAGAAAACGATTTCGTAAACCGGACTAGGTTGAGGATCAAACACTACAAAATGAGCTGCGCACGGCAATGGTCTAATCGTGATATTCTCGGCGGTGATGATCTTCCCGTGCGAAAGCGGTATAAGCGTTCGATACGCCATTGAAGAGGTATACGTTATCACGCAGGACAGAATGCACAAACGTCTTCCGGTTCTCGCATGGAAAAGCATTGTCTCACGCGCGGTCGGATTGATGACACTCCGGAAATCCTGCTCGACACGCGCCAAGCAATTTCTCACTTGATTCTTGACGTACAGCAGATTGCTGTATTTGAAGATCGACATGACCGAGAATAGCACAGATGCCATAATTTTCAGCTTCACGTTCATCTCATTCTGCACCATGAATATGTAAAGGAGCATAGGAATTAGGTCGAAACCGAGGAGGAAGTAAAGTCCCAGAAGCAGAACGGCCCTTTTTAGCTTTTGCAGAAACCAAGAGTTCGTTGATGTGTACGGCCACATGCCCAACAAGGAAAACAAAATTCGATTTAATTTATACGTAAACTCTATGTCGCGTTCGTAATTTTCATTGGTGTACATTGTAAAACTCCGTTCCACTTGAAGTATTATAACGGCGTTCTCGCGTTTCAAAGTATAATACGTGACCTGACAAGACGACTACGACTCCTTCTTCTTGTCTGTTCGCAGAAGCGATCGCTTTCCGCTTCGAGTTGCGCGCGCTTGCGCGTTGCATTGATTGTGATTATACGTCAACTACACGTCAATATTGTACGCGTAGTAACTTTGGCGGACATCTTGCAGGCTAATCTATTTTTGATTTATACGAGAAGGAGGTTCTTTTCCAGCTCCTTTTTAATTATTAAACAAGTTGATATCCCGCTAGAAAAGGTTGTCATTCATGTCGCATCGATAACAAACGGCCATTGACTTTGGCATTCTCGACCTTATAAACGCGATTTATATCTACATTGAGAAAGTGAATATCCATGTCTCTACTAAAAATTATTATAGGATGTACACGTATTGGTCACTCTATGTGTAACACAATAATTCTAGGTAAACGTTTTCCCATAGGAGGGACGTTATTCTTATGTTTAGTGTGCTTTTTTCTCTTGGGTAGAAGGAAAGGTTCCCTGCTAGATAGAAAAATTACGAAAGGGTTGACGTTCTATAAAGAAAAAAAGATCACCCATAATAATAGTCCATAAAACTACTAAAGTACAGTATAAGTATATTAATCGCTCCTCCATTCGATAAAAAGAAACGGTATAATCTCAGCCAAAAAAACGTTTAAACAACTTTACATTCTCACGCACTATATATATGAAAACAGGAAAATAGAAGCTTCTAAGAGAAAGTAATCTACGTAAAGAATAAGAAAGGAGAATTGCACACAACCACATTTTCAATAGCACAGAAACAATATATTTCAGTAAAAAATAATGGAAAGCTGGAAATTTGACTTGACAACAGCTGTACAATTATTATCTCCGTAGCAGAAGTCATATATTCTTTACTGTTACAATTTTACACTTACTCATTTTTCTAACAAAATTACGATGTCTTTCGATGTCAGGAGGGAAAAGTTTTGTGTATAATTTCTATTATTTAATTAATTTTATTTTAGTGCATGCTAAAACAACTAATTTAGCTATAGTTGAAAATGTTACCATTCATTCCATAACTGATCGAAGTAGATTTAAATATCCCACGGCCGTCCTAACAACCTAAATATACAATATATCTATTTTAATAGCTTCCCCTATTCGAGGAAAACTTGATAAAATTTCTAATGAAAACATTCAATCGAACGGAGGAATTCACACAAGAGTATCATGTAAATGAAAATAAATAAAATTCATTTTCTAAAAAAAGCTGTTACTTACGAGACCAAAAGTCCTGAAGGATAGATCCACAAAGTTGCCAGCTTTAAGTTTCAATGGGATATTAGACATGATCATGAGTAAAATTAACGCTCGCGCTTTCCCATCCGGAAGAATGTACCAATCCAAGGTACACGCTGTCAAGGCTACCTGCTCTGCCTATTTTAACAAATTACAAATATAAAATAATATTAGATAAAATAATATTAAATAAAACTACAAACGTGTGATATGTCTCGCGAGAAGAGCATCGCAATATATTTGGTTCTCGCTAAATGTAATATTATTATTACCATTGCAATATGTGTGTGGACGAATATTATAATATACAAAACCTTTTCAGACAGCTGTTCGCCAATAAAGCAATATATAAATATGTTGAAGCCAAACGACAGGACCGTAATAAAATACGAACACATAGCGATGGCATTGCTAGCTTCCCATTCCTGTATAGAGAAACAAAGCGTGTCCACAAGTACAATTAAATTAATGCAATGCACACGCTCAGAGCCCGCCTAATAATTTTTACGTACCATAAGAAGATAAAATGTTAAGAAGCATACCAGAAAACTACACGTTATGACTTCTACTAGACTCGAATACTGTATAACGCTTTGCACCATGTGAACAAAACTGGAATATATAGTAACACAAATGTAAGATATTAGTTTTTTTAGGCATTTAAATCGTACATATTTAGAACGTATTTATTATATCAAAGCACTATGTAATATGTTTCCAACTGACACATCAATTTCATCACATATAAAAATAACAACAATGAATTTGTCAAGAAATGCGAATATTTAGCTCGATCGGAAACAGCCGTGTGTGTATCGATGCGTGAAAGAAACGAATAGATGTTACTGTCGCGTTTTTATTTGATGTTCCACAATAATAGATAATTCCCTGTTCACATTCCCAAGTTTGTGTTTGTTCGTCAAATTGTTCATTGCCGTCATCAGTATCTCCAATTGCGCGACTGTATGCATCGTAAAAAGCGCCGCGATGCCGCACGCTGCCACTGTGATCGTGTTCTTAATGAACGCCGTGAAGCACTGTGCGAAGAACACGATCTCGTAAGCCGGGCTGGTCTGCGGATCGAACACTATAAAATGAGCAGCGCAAGGCAATGGTCTAATCGTGATGTTCTCAGCGGTGACGATCTTTCCCTTTGAAAGCGGTATAACCGCCCGATACGCCATTCCGGCCGAATACATGAATGCACTGCACAGGATGAACAAATGTCTGCCGATTTTCGCGTGAAGGAGCATCGTCTTGCGCGCAGACGAACTCGCGACACTACGAAAATCCTCCTCGACACGCGTCAAGCAATTTCTCACTCGATTCTTTATATACACTAGATTGCTGTACTTGAAGATCGTCACAATCGAGTATATCACGGCGGCCATAACTTTCAGCTTCACGCGTGTCTCCTTTTGCACCATGAATATATAAAGGAGCATAGAAATTAGGTCACAACAAAGTAGAAAATAGAAGCCCAGAAGTAACACCGTCCTCTTTAGCTTCTGCAGAAGCCAGAAGTTGGTTTGTGCATACGGCCAGATGCCCAACATAGAAAATACAAATCGATTCAACCTGTACGTGTAGTTTATGTCGCGCTCGTAATTCGCATTGGCAAACATTACGAAACGTTTTTGAGTTGGTACTGTAAAGGTACCTGCGCGTTACAAGGTATAAAATATGATGAGACAAGATGACTGCCGGTTCTTCCTCTTGAGTGTACGTAACAGCAATTTCCTACTTCGAGCAGAGCTTGACAGCCACGCGCGCATGCGTGTTGCAAGGATTGAAACGGCACGTAAAATTATTCATTAACATTGCATGCGTGGTAACTTCGACGGAGACCTCGCAAACTGATCTATATTTGATTTACACAAGAAGAAAGTTCTCCCCCAGCTGCTTTTCAAGTTTTATACAAGTGACGTCCCGGGAAAAAGTTGTCATTGATACCGTATCGATACCAAACGGCTATTGACCTTAGCAGGATGTCGACTTTACATACGCGATTTGCATATACATTAAGAAGAAGTTAAGTATATCTACACACTGAAAATTATTATCAAATATATACGTGTATAACATAACGAATCCGGATAAATGTCTTTTATACTTTCAACACTAGTTTGCCTTTTCTTTATTGCATTGGAAGAAAGTAGCGGCTTTAAATAAGCTTACCGAGTATCAAAGTCACCACGCAATCAGCTTTCTTGACTATCTAGAAAACATCGAGCGTTCGATATCGAAAGAGAAAAGTTCTGTGGACATTCTGTTATTTAATTATTTTTATTTTAACAGTGTATTAACAGCTAACATAGCTAACTTATCTTTGATTGAATATGTCAGAAGTCAGACCATAACCGATCGAATTAGGTTTAAATACCCTACGGATGTCCTAACAACCTAGATACACAATATATCTGTGTTAAGGGCTTTCCTATTTGAAAAAAAATTCTGTAAATCCCCCGATAAGAGAACTTTTATGTGTACGAGCATAAAGGAGTTTAACGACCAATGTCTATGTAAATTAAAATAAATAGAACCTTATTTCCGAAGGAAACTTTTACTTACGAGACCAAATGTCCTGAAGGATAGATCCATAAAGCTGCCAGCTTTAAGTTTCAATGGAGTATTCGACATGATCATGAGCAAAATTAACGCCCGCGCCTTCGTGTCCGGAAGAACGTACCAATCCAAAGTGCATGCTGTCAGAGCCACTTGTTCTGCCTAGTTTCGTTAATAAATTACAAACATTAGAGTGACGTTTGAAAGAGAAACATCGCAATACCCTTCGTTTTTGCGAAAGATAATATTTTTATAACCATTGCAATGTATGTATATAAGAACAATCTAATATACCTTTTCAGAGAGCTGTTCGCCGATAAAACAATATAAAAATATGTAGAAGATAAACGAAGAGATTGTAATGATATACGCAAACGTAGCGATGCCATTGCTAGCTTCCCATTCCTGTATAGAGAATCGAAGTATATCAACAAGTATAGTTAAATTATTGTCACACATCACAAACACAATATAATAATAATTCTTACATACCATAAGAAGGTGATATGATATAAAACATATCAGAAAGCTAGATGTTATAATTTCCAGTAGGCTCCAATAGTGAATAACACCTTGCACCATGTGAACTAAACTGGAATATATAGCATGGCAAAAATAAGACTCATATTCTGGCAGCGATCAGATATACTTCGCAAATTATTTCCCGTATCGAAGCATCATGTGACATGTTTCCAAACTTTTATCACATGTAAGAATAACAAAAAAACACTGCAATGTATACGTGTTACGTTTCATGTGAAATGTGAATTTTTAATTGAATAGAAAAGAACAGACGTGTGTATTGATGGATTGATGGATACAAAACCAAACGGACGTTACTCTTGCGTTTTTATTTGATGTTCCACGATAATTGATAATTCCCCCGACACATTCCCATCTTTGTGTTCGCACGTCAAATTGTTCATTGTTGCCGTCAATATCTCCAATTGCGCGACGATGTGCATAGCGAAGAGCGACGCGATGCAGCAGGTTGCCACTGCGATCGTGGATTTGACGAGGGATGTGAAGAACTGTACGAAGAACACGATCTCGTAAACCGGGCTAGGCTGAGGATCGAATACCACAAAGTGAGCAACAAGCGGCAATGGTCTAATTGTGATATTTTCAGGGGTGACAATCTTCCCGTGCGAAAGCGGTATAAACACTCGATACGCTATTGAGGTGGAATACGTGATTATACAGGACAGAATGCACAAAAATCTTCCGGTTCTCGCATGGAAGAGCATCGTTTCACGCGCGGTCGGACTGATGACACTTCGAAAATCTTGCTCGACACGCGTCAAGCAATTTCTCACTTGATTCTTGAGGTACAACAGATTGCTGTACTTAAAGATCGACACTATCGTAAATATTATCGATGCCATAACTTTCAGCTTGACACGAGTCTCATTCTGCACCAGGAATACGTAAAGGAGCATAGGAATTAGGTCAAAACCAAGGAGGAAATAAAGTCCCAGAAGTAGAACGGTCCTTTTTAACTTCTCTAGGAGCCAGGAGTTCGTTGACGCATATGGCCAGATACCCAATAGAGAAAATACCACTCGACTCAGCTTATACATAGGATGTATGTCGTAATTTGCTTGGACAATCATTGAGAAACGTGTTTGACGTCAGGTTTTATAACGACACTTTCGCAATTTGAAGTATAAAATGTGATGTGACCAGACGACGACTTCTTCTTCTCGTCTATTCGCAGCGGCCGCTTTTCTCTTCGAGCAGGGCAGGCAGGGGCGGTAGGAGAAATAATCGTGCGCGCTTGCGTGTTGCAAGGATTGAAACGACACGTCAAGTTAATCGTTAACAACGTATGCGTGGTAACTTCGTCGGAAATCTCACAAGCTAATCTATTTTTTATTTTCACAAGAAGAAAGTTCTTCCCCAGCTCCATTTCAAATATTGAACAAGTTGACGTCCCTCTAAGAAAGGTTGTCATTTATATCGCATTGATAACAAACGACCATTGACTTTAGCAAGATGCCGACCTTACAAACGCGATTTGTACCTACGTAGGAAAGAAGATGAGTATATATGTTTCTGCTGTAAATTATTACAGAATGTACACATATTAGTATCTTTATGTATAACATAATAATTCAGGGTAATTTTTCCATAGAATGGACGTTATTCTTATGTTTAGTGTGTTCTTTTCTCTCCTGACTCTAGAAGTAAACTGTTTTGTGAAGGAACGTATCTCGCGGATGAGGTCAGCTCACTGTTGAAGAAAAGAAAAATAACGTGAGAATGACAGTTTTAAATAAGTTTAAATAAGTTTCACCAACAATCAAAGTCACCGCGATCCGCTTTCCTGAATATCTATGAAAACATCGAATTCTCCTCGTCTTCGTTTTGATGCCGTAAGAGAAAAGTTATGTGCAGAAATTCTGTTATTTAATTATTTTTATTTTAACAGTGCATTAACAGATAACATAGTTAATTCAGTTGTGGTTGAATAAATTATAACTCAGTATCCATAACCGATCGAATTAGATTTAAATATCCCACGGCCGTCCTAACAACCTAAATATATAATATATCTCTATTAATGGCTTCTCCATTCAAGGGAAATTTTGTAAAACATCAGAAAAAATTTCGAATGTACGCGCGTAAAGAAATTTATTATAAATGTTATATATATAAATTGGAATGTATAATATGCACTTTTTAAACTTCAAAGCTGTTACTTACGAGGCCGAATGTCCTGAAGGATAGATCCACAAAGTTGCCAGCTTTAAGTCTCAATGGGGTATTCGACATGATCATGAGTAAAATTAATTGTCGTGCCTTCGTATCCGGAAGAACGTACCAATCCAATGTACGCACCGTCAAAGCTACCTGTTCTGCCTAGTTTCGTTAATAAATTACAGACATTTCAAAGAAGAACATTCGTGATACATTTCGTATTATTAAATATTATTAATTTCTACTGCAATGTGTACACAGACGTATTCAGTAAGTAAGAAACGTTAAATCAACCTTTTGAAACGTTGATTTTACGTGGATCTTATGAATATTTTGACATGATATTTTACAAATGCTTTCAAACTGTTACTTGATAATATTATGTTCATAAATATTAAAATTATGGTGTAGAAACATTATTGTTAATATTTAGATCAAATATTGTCAACGACATTAATGACGTTATTGTTAATGAACGTTATTGTCAATGAATATTGTTCTATGCAACATTAAGAACTACATATTTGAAAATGTTACATATAAAATATCATTGTAATAACGTTGTGTTAATGATTTCTCGCTTGGAAATAATCTAATATATATATACCTTTTCTGATAACTGTTCGCCAATAAAACAATATGTAAATATGTTGAAAACAAATGAAAAGATTAAAATGGTATACGAAAATATAGCTAAGCCATTGTTGGCTTCCCATTCCTGTATAAAGAAAGAAATTTGACGGGTAAAGTTAAATTATTCATCACATAAACACGCACACAGTCCGCGTAATCATTTTTACGCACCATAAGAAGATGATATGATAAGAAACATATCAGAAAACTACATGTTACAACTTCTAAGAAGCTCGAAAACTGTATTACGCCTTGCACCATATGAACGAAACTGAAATATATAGCACGACACATGTGAGATTCTGACAGCAGTCAGACATATTTCGTAAAGTATTCATCATATTAAAGCGCCATACGACTACAATTAAGTCGTAAAATTTCAACACATATAAGGCCAACAACAAACATATATTTCAATTGAAATGCGCCCTTTAAGTTCTCGTTCTGACATAAACGTGTGCGTATCAATGCATGCAAAAGACAAACGGATGTTACTCTTGCGTTTTTATTTGATGATCCACGATAACCGATAACACCCGGTTCGCATTCCCAAGTTTGTGTTCGTTCGTCAAATTATTCAGTGTCTCCATTAGTATTTCCAACTGTGCAACAATGTGCATCGCGAAGAGCGTCGCGATGCCGCAAGCTGCCACCGTCACCGTGGTTTTAATCAACGCCGTGAAGCACTGTGCGAAAAACACGATTTCGTATACGGGGCTGGGCTGAGGATCGAACACTACAAATTCAGCGGCACACGTCAGTGGCCTGATCGTGACGTTCTCAGCGGTAACGATCTTTCCGTGCGAAATGGGTATAAGCGTTCGATACGCCAATGTGGAGGTATACATAAATATACTGAACAAAATGGACAAACGTCTGCCGGTTCTCGCATGGAAGAGCATCGTGTCACGTGCGGTTGAACTGGCGACATATCGAAAATCCTCCTCGACAAGCGCCAAGCAATTCTTCACTTGATTCTTGATATACAACAAATTGAGGTATTTAGAGATTGACACAGCCGAGAATATCACGGAAGCCATCACTTTCAGCTTCGTGCGCATCTCATTCTGCACAATGAATATGTAAAAGAGCATAGATAGGAGGTCATAACCAAGAAGAAAGTAGAATCCCAGGATCAGCGCGGTCCTCTTTAGCTCCTGCAGAAGCCAGCAGTTTGTTCGCACGTACGGCCAGATGCCCAACAGAGAGAATATAAATCGATTCAACTTGTACGTAGTGTCTATGTCGCTCTCGTAATTTTTATTGGCATACATTGCGAAACGTCTTCGACTTGAGGATTTATAATAATACTTTCGCGATTCGAGATACGCAAGATAAAACGTGATGTGACAAGACGATCACCGTTTCTGTTCTGATCATTCCTTGTCTGTTCGCAGAGGCCGCCTCCCACTTTGAGCGGAGCTTGATAGCCGCTCGCGCTTGCGTGTTGCAAGGATTGAAACGACGTGGGTAAGTTGATCGTTAACATTGCATGCCTGGTAACTTCGACGGATATCTCGCAAGCTGGTCTATGTTTGATTTTCACAAGAAGCAAGTTCTTCCCCGGCTCTTTTTTAAATATTGAACAAGCTGACGTCCTGCCTAGAAAGGTTATCATTGATACCGCATCGATAACCAACGGCCGTTGGCTTTAACAAAATGTCGACTTTACGGACGCGATTTGTATCTATGTTGAGAAGAAAGTAAGCAACTTTGCTGAAAATGATTACATATCGTACAAATATTAGCAACTTTGGATATAATATATTGATCTGAAAAGAGAGTTGTTTGCAAATTTAGTTGACTTTTTCTTCTCTGCACAAAGAGGAGATTCCCTACTGAATAGAAAAATCACGAAATGGTATATATTCTGCAAAGAAAGATTACTCATAATAGAAATGAGTAAAACTTCATCTTTGACTCGACAGAAAGCCGGTAACACGACAATTCCATATTAAAACATTTCATAAACATTACTGCAAAAACGTTTTCCCAAATATGTCGCAACCAAAAAATTATTGTAATTTTTCATTTGACACATATAACACATTAGACTTACATTTTGTAATGCGCTGCCGATATGAAGACGAATCGATGTCGGAAGAGGAAAGTTCTTCAGACTTTTATCTCTCTTATTTAACTATTTTTATTTCAGCATTGCATACTTAATATCACTTCCGATGCTACGCTTATTTAACTCTAAGTAAATACATTATTATTCAATTATCAGCCGATCGGAGAAAATTTAAATACCCCATGGCCGTCTTAACTACCTAAAGAGCAATATACTTAATTGTGCTTTTTCATTCGAAAAATGTGATATGATTACTTACAGAACCGAATGTCCTAAAAGACAGATCTATGATATTGCCTGCTTTTAGTCTCGTTGGTGTGTTTGACATAAGTATAATCAAAATTACTGCTCGCGCTTGTGTATCCGAAAGAAGGTGCCAATCTAACGTGCATGCTGTCAAGGCTACCTGTTCCCCCTAATTTCGTTAATGAATTACAGACATTAAAGTGACATTTGGGGAGGGATATAGCAATATCTTTCGTTTCAGCTAAATGGTGTAATTTTATTATCATTGCATAAAGGATAAAGGATGTAAGAGTGTAGAACAACAATATATTATACGTACCTTTTCAGAGAGTTGCTCACCAATATAACAATATACAAATATATTGAATGTCGACGAAACGACTGCAATAACATACGCACACATGGCTACTGCATTACTGGCCTCCCATTCCTATGTAGAGATAAGAAGTACGTTAGTAATTACAGTGAAATATTTCCACGTGCACACACATTCACTTTATTCATGTCTCTCACATACCATGATGACATAATATAACGTAAGGCACATCAAAAAGGTACATGTCATGACTTCTATTAGACTCAAATATTGTAAGATTCTTTGTGTCATATGCAACAAACTGAAATGTGTGTAAGACAAATGTAAGTCTTGTCAAATAATTGGATATACCTTATGCGATGAAGTGTTTAGAGGAAAAGCACTAGAAACCGATATACTTATGATATGTATAGGAAATTATTAAAAAATAAAACAAAAACACTAAAATTATACAATATTTTGTACATCAATTATATATCCTTATAAGTTATCTTTAATCTTATATATTTTTTAAAACTACACAATGGCTACTACATATTTTTACGATAAATAAATATATTGCTTTGTTATGATATGTAAATAAATTCCCTGATCTCTTTCTAAACATCTTAAATAAGCAAACAAAATAAACATAAGTATATCGGTTAACGATATTTATATCTCAGTTTTGTGCATTTCTTCTAACATATTAAAGCATCACGTGAAGTGCTTCTTATTAATGCGTAATATTTTATAATACGTAAGGTAACAACGCACAACAAATGTATGTTAATGTATGTTACATAATGTTAACGTAATTGAGACCGAACACATGCGTATCAATGCGTGCAGAAACAAACAGATGTTACTTTCGCGTTCTTATATGATGTTCCACAATAACAGATAACTTCCTGTTCACATTCTCAAGTTCATGTTCGTTAGCCAAATTGTTCATTAGCATCACTAATATATCCAATTGCGCGACGATGTGCATCGTAAAAAGTGCGGCAATGCCGCAAGCTGCCACTGTAATTGTGTACTTCATGAGCCCCGTGAAATACTGCACGAAAAACACGATCTCGTAAGCCGGGCTGATTTGCGGATCGAACAATACATAATGAGCAGCGTTCGGCAAGGGTCGAATCGTAACATTTTGCGAGATAACAATCTTCCCTCTCGACAACGGTATTAGCATTCTGATCGTCATCCCATAAGAATACATGAATATACCGCACAGAATGAACAAACGTCTGCCGGTTCTCGCGTAGAAGAGCATCGTGTTACGCGCGGCTGGACTGACGACATCTCGAAAATCCTCCTCGACACGCGCCATGCAACATCTCATTTGATCCTTCGCGTATATGAAATTGCTGTATTTGAGGATCGACACAATCGTGAATAACATTGTGGCCATAACTTTAATCCTCATTTGAGTCCCTTTCACTACCATAAAAACGTAGAGGAGCATAGACACTAGTTCTAAAACAAGAAGAACGTAAATACCGAGGACCAGCGCAAACTTCTCCAGTTTTTGCAAAAACCAGTAGTTCGTGCTCCTGTAGTACGGCCAGACTCCTATTAAACGAAAAACGCGTCGATTCAACTCGTATGTGTAGTTTATATCGCGTTTGTAATTTTTATTAGTATACATGATGATGTATTTCTGATTTGAGATTTTGTATCAGTCCTGTCGCATTTAAGTATAAAAGTAAGTATAAAACGTAACGTGACAAGACATTCACCGATTCTTTTTCTTATCTACTTGCAGCGGCCACTTTCCGCTTCGGACACAGCTTGGTAGCCGCATGCGCTTGCATGATACAAGGATTGAAACGGCACGTCAAGTTAATTATTAACATTGCATGCGTGGTAACTTCGACGGAGACCTCGCAAGCTGATCTATATTTGATTTACACAAGAGGAAATTTCTCCCCCAGCTGCTTTTAAAGTTTTAGACAAGTTGACGTCCTACCTGGAAAAGTTGTCATTGATACCGCATCGATACCAAACGGCCATTGACTTCAGCGAGATGTCGAATTTACAAACATTTCTATCTATATTGAGAAAATGGTGAACAACTACAGCTTTGGAGAAAATTATTACTATTTATACGCGTATTAGTAACTTTGTGTATAACATATTAATCTGAAAAGAGATGTTGTTCGTAAATTTAGTTGACTTTTTCTTTGTGACATGAAGGGAAGATTGTCTGCTAGATAGCAAAGTCACGGTACATGTTCTGCAAAGAAAAATTATCCATAATATCAGTGAGTAAGGCTTTATCTTTGACTTGGCAGAAAACCGATAGCAAAACAATTTTATATTAAAACATTTCTTAAACATTAGCACAAACATCTCCCGAAATGTGTTGCAACAAAATTATTATAATTTTTCATTTGACATATGTAGTACATTAGACTTACATTTTGTAATGTACCGTTGATATAGAGACGATGTCGAAAGAGGAAAGCTCTTTAGGCTTTGTTATCCAATTACCTTTATTTCGTCACTGCATATTTAATATCACTGCCGATGCTACACTTACTTAACTCTAAATAAATACATTATAACTCAATCAACAACCGATCGGAGAAGATTTAAATACCCCATGGCTGTCTTAACCACCTAAAGAGCAATATACTTGTGTTAATTTCGCTTTTTCATTCGAAAAAATGTGATATGATTACTTACAATACCGAATGTTCTAAAGGACAGATCTATGAAATTGCCTGCTTTTAGTCTCATTGGTGTGTTTGACATGAGCATGATTAAAATTAGTGCTCGCGCTTTTGTATCCGGAAGAAAGTGCCAGTCTAACGTGCACGCTGTCAAAGCTACCTGTTCCCCCTATATTCGTTAATGAATTACATGCATTAAAGTGACATTTAGAGAAAGAACGTAGCGGTATCATTCAACTAAATGTTGTACATTTTTTATCACTGCAATGCGTGTGTATAGTGTAGAACAACATTCTATTATACGTACCTTTTCAGAAAGCTGTTCACCAATAAAACAATATACAAATATATTGAATGTCAGAGACACGACTATGATAAAATACGTACACATGGCTATAGTATTACTAGCTTCCCATTCCTGTATAGAGATAAGATTTTTAATAATTACAGTAAAATATTTCCACATACACACGCACTCTACCCATATCTTACATACCATGATAACATAATATAGTATAAGGCATAACATAGAAGTACATGTAGTGACTTCTATTAGACTCGAATATTGTAATACTTTTTGCACCATGTGCAACAAACTGGAATGTATGTATGACAAATGTAAGTCTCGTTTTCAAATAATCGAATATATTTAAACGTGAAGTAAAGCTTTTAGAAAAAAAAACCTATATTACTCTTTTGAATGAATTAAATGAAATCAATCCCTCGATTTCTTTCCAACCATCTTAAACAAATAAGGAAAAAATAAACATGTCGATTTATCATATTTATGTCGATTTTAGTGCTTTCCTTGTAACATACGAAAGGATAGTGTAAGAATGCTTCCTATTAATGCGTAACATTTTGTATTATATTATGCAAGACAGCAACACACAACGAATGAATGTTAACGTATATTACATAATAGTAATGTTAACGCAGTTGAGATCGAATGTGTGTATCGATGCATGCACAAAAAACGGATGTTACTTTCGCGTTCTTATATGATGTTCCACAATAACAGATAACTTCCTGTTCACATTCTCAAGTTCACGTTCGTTAGTCAAGTTGTTCATTAGCATCACCAATATATCCAATTGCGCGACGACGTGCATCGTAAAAAGTGCGGCGATGCCGCAAGCTGCCACTGTAATCGTATACTTTATGAGGCCCGTGAAACATTGTACGAAAAACATGATCTCGTAAGCCGGGCTGATTTGCGGATCGAACAATACATAATGAGCAGGGCTCGGCAAGGGTCGAATCGTAACATTTTGCGCGATAACAATCTTCCCTCTCGACAACGGTATGAGCGTTCTGTACGTCATCCCAGAAGAATACATGAATATACCGCACAGGACGAACAAACGTCTGCCGGTTCTCGCGTGGAAGAGCATCGTGTTACGCGCGGCTGGACTGACGACATCTCGAAAATCCTCCTCGACACGCGCCATGCAACACCTCATTTGATCCTTCGCGTATATCAAATTGCTGTACTTGAGGATCGACACGATCGTGAATAACATAGTGGCCATAACTTTAATCCTCGCTCGAGTCCCCTTCAATACCATAAAAACGTAGAGGAGCATAGACACTAGTTCTAAAATAAGAAGAACGTAAATACCGGAGATCAACGGGATCTTCTCCAGTTTTTGCAAAAGCCTGTTGTTCGTGCTGTACGACCAGATTCCCATTAGACGAAAAACGAATCGATTCAACTCGTATGTGTACTTTACATCGCGTTCGTAATTTTTATTCGTGTACATGGCGAAATGTTTTCGACTTCTGACTCTGTATCGGTACTTTCGCGTCTCCAAGTATAAAACGTGATATGACAAGAGGCGATCACCGCTTCTTCTTCTTGTCTAGTCGCAGCGGCCGCTTTCTACTTCCGGCAGAGCTTGATAGTCGCGCGCGCGCATGCGTATTGATACGATAGAAAAGACACGTCACCTATATTATTAGCAATGCACGCATGACAACTTTTTGCAGATAACTCGCAAACTAATCTATTTTTGATGTACGCAAGAAGGAAGTTCTTCCAACTCTTTTTTAATTATTAAATCTGAAGAAGGGTTGTTACTGATGTCGCTACTATAGCAGATGGCCATTGATTTTCACAGGATGTTGACCTTGCAAACGCAATACTTACTTATATTGAAGAAGGGTAAATATAACTGTAACTTTCCTGAAATAATTACGAAATGAACCAGCACAATGTATTTCTTCGTACAACATGGTATATCTGAATAAATGTTTTTATGCTTGACGAGAGACGTTAATCGTAAACTTAGTATAGTGCTTTTTATTTGCTGTATGGGGGAAAAAAGCTTTTCTACAAAGGAAAACTTTCCCATCTTGGAAAATCATGAAAGCTCAATGTTTTACAAAGAAAAATTATCTGTAATGACAGTATAAAGAATACAGTTGTTGGAAGCAAAAAATCCGTGTTATCGCATGTTTTGGATGATAGCAGAAATATTTTTCGTCATCTATCATAACGTAATTATTATAATCTTTCGTTTAAAATAAATAGTATGTTTAGATTATGCTTTATAATGATCGACGATGTTCATAGCGTTATGAGAACGTCGTGTTGTGGAAGTTTCAATGCTGTGTGAAATAAATTTGTTTGCACTATGTGAGGCAAGAAAGAAGATATAAAAAATCATATCTTGATGTTACGTGTTTCAAACTCACCGTAAGACAAAAAATTCTATCCGTATTAATGTTTTCGTAAAAGTTTTTCGTAAAAGAAATGTATTTAAATCGAGAGTACATTAAATATATGTATACATACTATATATGTACTATGCATCAATATTTGCATTTAACATCCATAGTACTAATATACCATGTATGTCACCATTGCAATGCACCATTGCAGTTTACATCCTTATCTTGGTTATAAGAACACATATATTCAATCGGTTACGTTTCGAAGCATATTAAAATACGTCATAGATGTTTTAACCACCTAAAACAAAATATGACGCAATTACTCGCTTAAGATTTCAAAACCGTCTCGCTAGTTTCGATAAAAATAGACATTGATTTCATGTAGTAAATATGAAACATATGAAGAACATTGTACATGCGGATAAGAGGCGGTGTGTTTAAGTTACACATTTACTGAAAAAAAAGTCGTTCACAGATATAATAAATTTGCCACATATTATTAAGCTTTCCGCAATATAACAACATAGCAATCCCATACATGTATAAATAGATTCGATTAAAAATATCATCTTACGTCACCAAATGTCTTGAAGGATAAATCCATGATCTTTCCGGCGGTGATCTTGGTTGGCGAGTTGGACATGATCATCACAAGCACGATGCCGCGTGCTTTCCTATACGGAAGACGGTACCACTCGAGCTCGCACGATGTAATAGCCACATTCTCCGCCTGTTGTTAATATTATCAAAAACACATGGATCAAAAATGTATAGGTTAACAAATCGATATCTCAATAATGCCGTTTTTAAAACCAGGTAAAAGTCATCAACTTCACTTTTACAAAACAAAAAAATATAAATATATGTTACTTGCAATGAATAAAAATTTTCACTTATATATGTACAATTAACTATAAAATATCGGTCGTTATACAGAGACGTCTGCTATCAAGATCTTGCAGGTTAACACGAATACCTCAGTCGTGAGCTGTTCACCAGTGTAACAAAACATAAACACATTTATTATCATGGATGTGAGTGTTATGAAATAAGAGCACATAGCTATTGTGTTACTGTTCTTCCATTCCTATAAATGTGGGATTTTAATGTAAGCGCGATTAAATCACATATATAAGGCCACTCAACACAATTCCTTCCTCATTGAACTAAACCGATAGAAAAAGTTACAAACCATTATTATACAATATCCTAGAATGCAGATGATTATGGTGCAACCCATTAATTCTATCAAACATACTTGTTGCATAGTATGCTCCACTAATTGTAAAAAACTGAAATGTGGTTATGGATAATATTAAATCAATATTTCCAGGAGGAACAAGAAAGAGGATTGAAAAACTTTGGTTACACGTGCGGTATACAACGTTAATAATAGCGATCAATCAATATTATGGTAGTAATATAGATTTAATAAAAATTACAACTCACAAAACTACTCACTTCCGTATCCGTATTTGATAGTCGACAATTTCGGCCAGCTTCCGATCAACATTGTATTTCTCATGCCACTGCTCCTCGACAAGATGTGTCATTAGCTTCATCAGTATTTTTAACTGGCCGCGAGCGTGCATCACAAAGACCGCTGTGAGACCACACACACCTGTCGTAATCGAGAAGGTAACTAATCCCGAGAAGAACTGAATCGCGAAAATTATCTCGTAATTCGGGCTGACTTGCGCGTCGAAGGAGAAAAAGTAACCCGGACAAGGCAAGGGCCTGATCGTGATGTTCTGCGCGGTAACGA
>NW_014562587.1:0-1065 GCF_001313825.1 Dinoponera quadriceps | reverse complement strand
TATTACTTCTCTCATACTTCTCCCTATACGCTGATATTTTCTTAAAATCATATTTAATTTGACGGGTTTGCACTTCATACGTTGTGATGAGACATGCAAGATCAATCGGGTGCGTTAGTCGTTCAATCTGTTGTTCGTATCACTTCCAGTTTTTTCAAGCGGCATTAATCGTGAAAGAGATAGATGAAACAGTACGAGTAGGTGTATTCATCCTTGGTCACATCTTTTACTTATTCTTGGGTAACTACGTTGGCCAAATTTTAATTGATCATAACGCCGGTATCTTTGAAAAAACGTATGTATCTTTTGTACACGCCTGCGCGTAATAATTCTGTCGATAATAATACGAGATCTCGATCAATGACTGAAATAAAGTCCGATCTTTCGGTAAATTTTTAGATACCTCGTGAGATGGCACGGCACTCCGTTGCGAGCGCAAAGATTGCTGCCGATTATAATGCAAAGAAGTATGAGAAGCTGTAAGATGGTTGTGGGCGGTATGTTCGTTCCGTCTTTAGAAGGCTTCGCAGCGGTAAATGTTATGCGCGTCTATGACAAGTATTTAACTCTTTCAAGGACGACCTGGAGTAAAAGTTTATAATAATTAACACATTATAGCTGCAATCTTTGTATCTCTTAAACATCTACCTGTAGCATCAAAGTTAAGGGGATATTTGAGTCGTCTTATTTTACTGCAAATTTCTTCGTACTGCACTCGTTACTGTCTGCACAGAATTAAAAATCTTTTTGCACAATTACAATACACACGTTAATGCAGACAAGGACGGTTAACTTTGATTGAAAAACAAAGAGAAGTTAACAAATTATAGAACTATTTTTCGCCTTTTGAATAAAGTCAACCATCTTCGTCACATTAACGTGTGTATTGTAATTGTGCAAAACGATTTTTAATTTTGTGCAGCTAGTAATAAATATCATATTGACTAATTTGCGATAAAAGAGTACGACTCCAGGATCCCTTTAAAAGAAAGATAAAGAGTGATCTCAATAATTCCCACTGCTACTGAAAGAGTTAAACAAAAATCACTGGTTATATTTAGCTTG
>NW_014562586.1:0-439 GCF_001313825.1 Dinoponera quadriceps | reverse complement strand
ATTGTTTAATGCTAATCAAATCAATCATTTTCTACTTCAGATAAGAATTTCAATTGCGTAAATATGGGAAAAACTACAAAAAAATGCCACAAAAATAAAGCAAAACAAAAAAAAATTAAATCTGTGAATTTAAGTGATAACAACAGTTCCAAGGCTCCAAAAAGGCTGTTGTCTTAGTCAATACGTGTAAAAAGGTTTCAAAAAAAAAAAACTACGTGTATAAATTATTCTCCTGATGATTTAGCCAATGCTTTGAAAGCTGTCGACACAGGTGTTTCACTGAGAAAAAAACTGCTGCGGCGTACGGAGTGCCCATAGCTACACTCTCTAGAAAAAAAGGAAACCCTGAGCTATCCAAACAAAAAACTGGACTAGCAACTGTTTTTTCTGATATCGAAGAACAAAAAATAGTTGACTGGATTCTTTTCAGAGCTCAGCG
>NW_014562585.1:0-488 GCF_001313825.1 Dinoponera quadriceps | reverse complement strand
AATGTAATAGCATTGCACTTGGCTGTAAAATCAAAAGCGACTATTGCAAATGAAATGCGATACTTAAAAGTAAATGGAATGTTTGTGTATCGCACGAATCGTTATAAGGCAACCGATAACATTACTAAACGTTATAGTAGCGGATGAAAAAAAAACTGCGACCTCGTTTGCTATGGTGTGAAAGATAAAGGCTCGCTTTATGTGATGCATGACGAGAATTAACAAACTTCAAATTTCGGATCAAAGTCTAAGGCGTATATTAAAACTTCTACTAAAGCCTTTCAAGATACAAAAATCAAAATCAAAAACGGAACCAAATGCAGAAAAAAGTAAGCTTGCAAGATGCAAGGAGTTGAGAAGACAGCAAACAAGTAGAGATAATCTTATCATTATATTGTTATATCGTTCTTTCTGATAAGAACATTTTCATTATTCAACCGTTTGTAAATAAGCAAAACGATTATGTATGATTAACAGAGAAGACTTAT
>NW_014562584.1:360-1673 GCF_001313825.1 Dinoponera quadriceps | reverse complement strand
TACAGTGATATTTTTCAAACAACTACCGCCATCTCTAGGTCAGGTCGGGCACTTCAGGGACCACCCTAGTATGTTTTTAACTGTTTTTTCTAACATATGCCTGTAAATAAAATATTGTATCCCTTAAAGTTTAAAACTGAAATTTAAACAAAATACTGAAAAGATTTGAACATCCATTTATTAGCAACAAACACTACTTTATTGATAATGTAAAAAAATAATTTTTATAAAAATAAACATTGAATTTTTGTTTAAATTGGAGACCGGGTCTTCAAATTGTACATTGAGTTTTTAAATCGTATTTCAAATATATGCAGTCATAAACAATAAAAAAGTATTAATTAATAATTAATTTCTCCTATATAACATTAATATAACAATAAAACAAAACAAAAATAAAAGTACGCAAGTAATGTTACTAGTGTCACCTATTTTGCTACATAATATAAATATTGCTGCAACAAGATGTTTCAACAACATTTTTAACCGATTTGGCTAATTCTTTTATCATGAATTATGTTTGTTTTATTTGTCACAGCGGTTTCCTTCGTCATCGCGGTTTAATTCGTTATCGAGCGCAATGATTTCAAAAATTTCATGAAACCACTAAATTTGGTCTAAATATTTTTGTTTAAAATAAAATTCTGCAATATAGCCATCTATATGGTACTCGCAATGTCCATAACAAGGGATGTTAAATAACAAGGGATGTTAAAACGGACTTTTCCATAACAAGGGATGTTAAAACGGACTTTTCGCCAGATACGCTCAATATTCTACGTATGTGCTCCTGTATCAGGATCCACGAAATTATAAAAGTGATTAACAGTCAAATGCTGAAATCCTTCCGTATCTAAGCAATTATATGCTTTTCAACAATTAGAAATAATCGTAGCTCCCGGTAGAACATTTGCTTTTATAACATTCATCAATGTCTCAGTTAATCTGTCCGGAACAGAAATAACAAATACTTCTTTTGAATCTCTCTCGAATATGCCAAACAACCACTGTCCGTCAATAATACATTTCTAGTAGTATTTTCTTTTGACAAATTTTGCTTCATCAATCTCAACAATATAATTCGGTCCGCCAATTTGCTTCGAGTTTACGATACACCACAACAAAATAGCTTCTCGAATAAAATTTGACCAGTTAACAATGATATACGAAATTATTTCCATTTCTCGTTCCAGAAAGTTGTGATGTGGTGGGTTCATAGTCACGAAATATCCGATAAATCTGCAAGTTGCTTCGATGGAAATATTGGTGTTTTCAAATCACGTACCTTTCTGAATCGTTGCACTGAACGAACA
>NW_014562584.1:0-332 GCF_001313825.1 Dinoponera quadriceps | reverse complement strand
TATTTCACTTTTCTCCTCTCTTGACATCTCCATTTCAACCTAGAATTGTCAAATGTTGCTTTTCCCACAACATAAACATGTTACTGATTTCTTAATTACGTGATACGACTTAAGAAATTCCAATAACTCTTCTTGATTGTCGCACATCAGCATAAACAATTTTAGATTCAAAATACAGCTTTGACAATACATTGTCTAAATATATGTATATCTGATCGTGTACTGAAGGAAACTCTCATTACATATTATTATACAAGCAAATCATGTCCCATACTGTTTTATATATAAAGCCGATTGGAAACAAGAGAGAAGAAAGGCGAAGAAAAGTACAG
>NW_014562583.1:306-731 GCF_001313825.1 Dinoponera quadriceps | reverse complement strand
AAATCGATAGTTGGACCAACACTTACTAATTAGTATTTTTCTCTACTTAATTATTGAGATCAATTTCCTATCACTTACCTGATTAATTCTTCTTGGCTCTAATTACGAATGGCGGAGCTTTCTGAAACAGATCGAATAACTCTGTTAATGATGCGAGGATGGGGAAATCAACAAAGAGGTTATAAAACATTAACGCGATTATTTAATGAAAATTTTTGGAATAAAAATAATGTGATATCTGTAATCCGTATTATTCAACGTTTCGAGGACATTGGTAGCGTTAAAAGCTGTCCAAGATCTGGTAGACGTAAAACAGCAACAAATAATGATTAGATGTTTTACAGCCTTTCGTTGAAAATCTCCATATTTCCATCAAGCGCGTTGCACAAGAACACGAAATCGGGCATGCATCTGTCAGTAAAATT
>NW_014562583.1:0-210 GCF_001313825.1 Dinoponera quadriceps | reverse complement strand
TGTCGACGATCCTCTATTACTTAATAATAATGTTTTCTCTGATGAGGCAACATTTGAACTGACTGGAAATATAAATAGACACAATTGTAGATACTGGAGTGACGTCACCGGAAAAAAGAAAATCTTATGCAATATCCACAAGAACTTAACTTATGTGCTGCTATTCTTAATGGTAGACCAGTTGGCCCTTTCTTTATTGAAGGCAATTTG
>NW_014562582.1:0-367 GCF_001313825.1 Dinoponera quadriceps | reverse complement strand
AGAATATGGCGGGTGAGCAACCAATTCGAATCGTAATTGTTCCAATTTGGCCATCGCTTTCAAGGACGTGTGTGATGGTGCGTTATCGTGATGGTACAGATCTGTTTTCTTTGCCATATGGGTCCGTTTTTTCTTTATTTCGTCATTCAGTTTGTCCAATAACGCTGCATAACACTCTCCCGTAACTATTCTTCCCTTCTGCAGGTAATCGATGAAGATTATGCCATACGCATCCCAAAAAACGGAGTCCAAAACCTTCCCGGCCGAGTGTTGGTCTTTTGGCCGCTTTGGTCGGTTTTCTTGGATTTTCAGCCACTTTGCAGACTGCCTATTGGATTCAGGCGTATGGTAATGGATCCACGTTTCA
>NW_014562581.1:1180-1835 GCF_001313825.1 Dinoponera quadriceps | reverse complement strand
TAAATTCGATACGAGTGATTATCTCGCTGATAACGCGTACGATATACCGGTTGTAAATAAGAAGGTTCCGGACCTGATGAAAGATGAAAATAACGGAGCTATAATGACAGAATTCATCGGACTAGAGCGAAGACTACGCGCTGAGGGTAGACGGAAAAAGGCTAAAGGCGTCAAAAGTAGCGTCATAGCGCGAACGATAACCTTTAACGACTATACACAATGTTTGAGAGATGAAGTCGAAAAAAGTCGTCAACAATCGTATATAAGATCGAAATTACACAAAGTCTACACAGGGTCTGAAACAAAAATCGCTCTAAGTCCATACGATGACAAGCGGTATATCATACCCGACTCGATCGACACGTTTCCATGGGGGCATTATAATATACCGCTATAGTTATTCACACATTTTTTATATGTAGTACTCATTTGGAATAATAAAGAAAATATTACTCATACATGTTTGTAGAATAAGACATATATATTGTTTGTAATACAAAAGGTTATAATAAAAAAACTCATTTTTTTTTTACAATACATTATCCCTGTTTATCCATAAATTACATGAATTATCAAATCCTAACCATTTCACATAAACCTTGTCACCTTTCTTGCGCAACACTTTCTCCACGAGGTATACGTCAGGATTAGCAAC
>NW_014562581.1:312-1126 GCF_001313825.1 Dinoponera quadriceps | reverse complement strand
TTTGGAATAATAAAGAAAATATTACTCATACATGTTTGTAGAATAAGACATATATATTGTTTGTAATACAAAAGGTTAAAATAAAAACTTATTTTTTACAACACATTATCCCTGTTTATCCATGAATTATATGAATTGTCAAATCCTAACCATTTCACATAAACCTTGTCACCTTACTTGCGCAAATCTTTTTCCATGAGGTATACGTTAGGATTAGCAACGCGATGTAACTCATATTCGTAAAATCCTCCAGCGATAGACTTTCCACGAGAATCTTCCAGCAAATAAGTGACCGGATTAGTACGCTGCACCTTCACATGTTTAAACACCTCAGTTGTCCAGTTCGGTGTATAACCTTTCTCGAAGACAGTCTTGAATTTGCTAACACGTACATGGTCACCAACTTTGAATCTAGTAGGCGCAGCGATTTTTACGTTGCTGTACACCGTACTCAGAAGTTTTTCCGCAATCGCTGGAGACACATCGATAGGAGGCATACCGATGGTTCGATGCTTACGTCCGTTGTACTCCGACACGAGACGCGGCAAGATGTCGATCCATTTGTATGTTCTTCGGAGTGTAAACATTTTTCACATGTTTCGTTCTTCAACGCACGATTGAATCGTTCCACGACAGATGCCTTGATGACGGAGTACGTCGAGTAATGATTAACGTTGTGTTTCTTTGTAAGTTTCTGCACATCAGCGTTGTAAAATTCCTTACCCTGATCGGTTTGGAGGTTCTTCGAGCATCTACCATCATTTCGAATTATCTGTGCGAAAGCATCGGCTACTTCCTTTCCACTCTTAGTCTT
>NW_014562581.1:0-287 GCF_001313825.1 Dinoponera quadriceps | reverse complement strand
CACGACAGATGCCTTCATGACGGAGTACGTCGAGTAATGATTAACGCTGTGTTTCTTTGTAAGTTTCTGCACATCAGCGTTGTAAAATTCCTTACCCTGATCGGTTTGGAGGTTCTTCGAGCATCTACCATCATTTCGAATTATCTGTGCGAAAGCATCGGCTACTTTCTTTCCACTCTTAGTCTTGAGAGGTGCAACCCATGCATGCTTGCTCAGCACATCGATAACCGTAAGTATAAAGTCTAGTAAAAAGTAATCCATTATTTTTCCAATAGAGGGCTTTACTA
>NW_014562580.1:291-920 GCF_001313825.1 Dinoponera quadriceps | reverse complement strand
ACTTATATAAAAGGCAGCTGTGTAAGTGATTTATGCTAAGATGTCTCGATAGTGTAAAAATCATCCTAATTGTTTTTGTTACATTTGTGGAGATTACATATTCAGTAGCGAAAAATGTAATATTACTGAGAATATTAAGGAAATATATTTTTTATATTTTAAATTAAAAGCAAGCAACGGAAAGAATGCATTTACACCTAATTTGTGTTGTCAAAAGTGTAAATCGTCACTGTTAGCCTGGGCGAGAGGTACCGGTAAAGGTATGGAGTTTGCAGTGCCAATGATATGGAGAGAACAAAAGAATTATGACTCTGATTGTTATTTTTGTTCCATTGAAACATACGGTTAAAATAAATCGTTAAAACATAAAATAACATACCCTGTAGTAAGTTCTGTTTCAAAACCAATACCTCATGATGTTAATAATCCTGTTCCAATTGCTCCTCAAAAAATTAATAAGTCTTTTTCAAATCAAGGTACTAGTGCAGTTGACCACATGGAAGAGGATGTAGTTGAAGACGAATTTGATAAGTTACAAGATCGTAAACCTCTTTTCGTAAATCAAGAGCGATTGAATGAATTGGTATGTCTTTTGGATCTTGGAAAAGTAAAATCTGAACTTTTAGCTT
>NW_014562580.1:0-285 GCF_001313825.1 Dinoponera quadriceps | reverse complement strand
ACGACTTGATGAATGGAACTTATTAGAACCTGGGACAAAAATCACTCTGTATCGTAACCGACAAAAAAAATACACACCTTACTTTGACATGTCAGAAGAATTATATTTTTGTTCAGATATTGAAGAACTCATGCTTAAAATGAACATTAAACATGATCCAAAAGATTGGAGGCTCTTCATGGATTCCTCGAAATCCAGTTTAAAAGCTGTATTACTGCTATAGCATATTGGTAATAAATATCCCTCTATTCCTATAGGGTATTCTGTTGTTCATAAAGAGTCTTA
>NW_014562579.1:0-605 GCF_001313825.1 Dinoponera quadriceps | reverse complement strand
GTGATCTGTTCTTTATAGCAGCACTGCTGAACTGGTGAAATAAGTTAAATCAAAACAAAAGTTTTATTCTTTTTAGTTGCACTAGGACTGAACTGAACTGATGAGAACAGCACGGGATGCGTTCGAGGAGACTCCATTTAGCATTACAGCAGCATCATTCTATCTTTATTAATCTTTACTCATGTGCAACAAGGAAAGAATAACGTGATAGCGCTAAATAGCGTCTCCTCGAATGCACCTTCAGAGTTCTTCTAGTGTAAAGCCAGCGACGCACAATGCTTGTTTTCGTGCTGGATTGCTTACTGAATTAAAATATTGCCTTCTGATTGATGAATTTCCTAAAANATAAAGATGGCAATGTATAATAAAACTTACAAAATAAACTTAATAAAAGTTTTATAACAACGTAACCCTAATAATTGTTATTTTAGATCATAACATATTAGAAATATTCAATCTAATATTTAGGATGTTGCAAAGAATTGGTCATGTAAAAATAAATAATTACGTCGAAAATATTATTTGAAATTATGACAATTTTGACTTTATCATGCATTTTAGGTTGTCAAGAGAAATAACATATAATAAGCCGACCGCACGAAAGT
>NW_014562578.1:0-1308 GCF_001313825.1 Dinoponera quadriceps | reverse complement strand
CTCTTGCAGCCTGGCTTCGACGGAGATAGCTTATAACTCTTTACACAGACCCTATTAATGATGGGCACCGGCGGATACTTCCGAAGAACTTCCGATAGCACAATGTCCAAGTAAGTCATCTTCGACATTAACTCATAAGAGATTTCGCCGATTCCCTCGGCGAGATGTCGTTCTATTTCCTCATATAGACGATCCTGTATATCTCGGTGAACCGCGAGTTCATGTACAAGGAAACACATTATTGTCGAAGACGTATCAAAGCCGGCCAAAAAGAAAAGGAATGCCTGCGACACGATATCGTCCAAGGTCATATCGTGCACACTACGACCCCCTTTATTCCTAGCCTGCATCAATAAGTGAATCATGTCCGGTCGTACGATTCCTTGCTCTCCGCGCATTTTAATGGTCTCAGCCACGATTCTCTTGAAGAATTGGGATATAAAAGACGAAAAAAAATGCACACCTAGTGCCTTCATTAACCGCGGAGTCGTGCGGAATAACATGAACTACAGGCACGAAGGTGCTGAAATTGCTGGCCTCCACGCCTCTTATAAAGAATTCGTTATTACGCTCCTTCATGGAATTGACGCTTATGCCGAAGGCCGACGTGGCGATTACATCAGTGGCGTACCGCCTGAACGCGTCCCTCGTGTCGATAGAGGACCATAGTTCCGGATGATCCGCCAGATATTCGGTGAATTCGTGGGAACATCTTGACACTAGCTCGAACAAAACTTTCATCTTACTGCCGGTGAAAGAGGGGCTCAACGTGTTTCTCATTTCTTTCCAGCGATCACCGCACAAGACGAAGACATTCTTACCAAACATGGGGTCTAATTCTTCAGGCATAAAAGTGGAATGATCGGTAAAATGTTCGAAATCCTTCACCATGACATCTTTGATGAGCTCGAGATCGCGCAGAACAACGAGAGGAGTGGCTATGTCCATCATGCCAATATACTTAGCGTTCGGGTCATAATTGTAGATGTGCTTGCTAAAGTCGGGGGAGCTCATGCGTCGAAACAACAGTATCCAAGGCGACCCCAAATTCGGAACCGCTCGTATATAAGGGACACCTCTTTTCTTCCAGTAAGTGTACACATGATATAGAACGACGACGAATTTCAGTACGCCAATAGCGAACAAAGTTGTTAATAGAAGCGCAAAAGGCGACGAGAGTAACGTCGGCCACGACAACTCCATTCTGACTGACGCGTCCGAAAACGAGTGATTTCGTCGCTCGTTGAATATGATATTACGATCATAGCCGCGCGAATCTTATCATGCACGGACAGTGGGAGGAGTGAG